>NC_044558.1:38962792-39265453 GCF_007565055.1 Rhinopithecus roxellana
GGCTCACGCCTGTAATCCTAACACTTTGGGAGGCCGAGGCGGGCGGATGACCTGAGCTCAGGAGTTTGAAACTAGCCTGGGCAATACGGTGAAACCCCAACTCTACTGAAAAAAAAAAAAAAAAAAAAAAAAAAAATTAGCCAGGCCTGGCAGCGTGCGCCTGTTGTCCCAGTTACTCGGGAGGCTGAGGCAGGGGATTGCTTGAACCTGGGAGGCAGAGGTTGCGGTGAGCCGAGATGGCACCACTGCACTCCAGCCTGGGAGTCAGAGCGAGATTCAGTCTCCAAAAAACAAAACAAAACAAAACAAAAATCAGTTGTATTTCTTTATAATAGCAAAATTTGGAAATCAAAAATAGAAAACAGTCTCTTTCTCTCTCTCTCTTTTTTTTTAAACACGGTCTTGCTCTGTCACCCAGGCTGGAGTGCAGTGACACGATCTCGGCTCACTGTAATCTCTGCCTCCCAGGTTCAAGTGATCCTCCTGCCTCATCCTCCAAGTAGCTAGGACTACAGGTGCTCACCACCATGCCAGACTAATTTTTGTATTTTTAGTAGAGACAAGGTTTCACCACGTTGTCTGGGCTGCTCTCAAACTCCTGGGCTCCCACTTCAGCCTCCCAAAGTGCTGAGATTACAGGCATGAACCACTGCAACCAGGCTCTTTTTGTTTTTTCTTTTCTTTCTTTTTCTTTTTCCTTTTCTTTTCTTTTCTTTCTTTTTTTTTTTTTTTTTTTTGAGATAGGATCTCACTATGTTGTCCAGGCGAGAGTGCAGTGGCACCATCATAGCTCACTGCAGCCTCAACCTCCCAAACTCAAGTGACCCTCCCACCTCAGCCTCCTAAGCAGCTGGTACCACCAGTGCATCCCACCATGACCGGCTAATTTATTTACATTTTTTGTAGCGATGGAGTTTCCCTACATTGTCCAGGCCAGTCTATGTTGTCCTGGGCTCAACTGATTCTCCCACTTTGGCCTCCCAAAGTTCTGAAATTACAGGTGTGAGCCTGTAATTTGTGAGCACAGGCCTCTCTCTCTCTCTCCCTCTTTTTTTTTTTTTTTTTTTTTTTTTTTTTTTTTTTGGAGAGATGGGGTCTGTCTTGTTGTCCAGGCTGATCGCAAATTCCTGGCCTGAAGCGATCCTCCTGCCTCATCCTCCCAAAGTGCTGGGATTACAGGTGTGAGCTAGTGTGTCTGTCCACAATCTCATTTATAATAGCATCCAAAAAAATAAAATAAAATACATAAGACACAATTAACAAAACATGAGCAAGATCTTTGTGGAGGCCAAAGCAACTCCATCTTGGATGCTAATCTGCCATGTTGACTTCTGATTAACTCCTATTCTGGGAAGACCTCTACGATTTCCAGTTTATTGTTCCTTGTGTAACAGCATGTACTTACAGTAAATCTTGCCCTTGGGTCAAAACAACTTTGATGTTGAAACAGAAAGGATCCTTTGTCACCCTCACAGGGTGTGCGATGGGTGTTTGTCTGGCTTCTTCAGTGCCCCCACGGCTCAGACCTCTAGGGGAGCATACAGACAGGCAGGCTATGGGGTTCCAACGCCACGGCAGTGTCTAGGGGTGAATGTTTACAGCCGAAGCTCCTGTGGGCGTGCTTTACAGGGTGCTCTTTTAGTTTGCCATCTATAGGCGGCTTGTTACACCCAGCTCAGTTACACCCTCTACCTTGTCGTAAAGACAGAGGGCTCTCTGTATCCTGGGTTCTTGCCTTGGTGCAGTGGAATAATAGGATCACACGTGAGCTTGGAGAATGAGTGCAAAGTTTTGTTGAGTGGAAGTGGCTCTCCACTGATGGGGGAGCAAGAAGGGAGATGGTTTTCTCCTGGAGTTGGGCCGCTGAGCGGTTTGGCTGTTTTCCGACTGCCTGGGCCAAACTCCACCTCGTCTCTTGGTCGATGGTGGGCTGGCATGCCAGCCCTCATCCAGCCGCTTGTGTCTTCTTCCACGGATCTGCTCCTCTCCACGTCCAGCAGCTTGTGGGTGTGCTTGCTAGGGTCTTGGGTTTTTATAGGCACAGGATTGGGGGCATGGTGGGCCAAGATGGTCTTGGGAAATGCAACATTTGGGCTGCAAGGCAGGAATGCCTGTCCTCAGCTAGGTCCATGGGGGCGGAGCCCTAGTCAGGGACTGTGCCCTACTCTACCCAACAGTTTCCTTCCTCTCTTCCCCGCTTCATCATTTAAAGGACCACACTCTTCCCTTCCCAGCACTTCAGTAACAATGTTATCGTACTTCAATTGTCGCACACATCCTTCTGAGTCACGCTTTTCCTACAGTATGTAAGTCCTGGGTCTTGGGAGTAATGGTGCGAGACACTATCTTGTCTCCCTACTGCTCAAGACATGGACATGGCTTCTGTTCATAAGTCTCTATTAAATGTTTCTTTCTGAGAAACTGGATCCATCAGCCTCTTTCTTCGGCCTCTTAGCTTCCTCTTGATATAAGTTCTAAATTTCTTTTCAAAGAATCAATATGTCAGTATGTTCAATTCTTTGCCTTCTACTTTTAAACTTAACTTCCTCATAAAGCAACCTTTTTTGATTACCTGCTCCACCCTGACTCATTCCGATTACCTGCTCCACCCTGGCTCATTCTGTCATAACCATTTTTCCCACCAAACCACTCACCCCATCACTCTCTTTAGCCAATTGGAATTTGTTTAGCCTGTGCGGTCTAACCCTAGCCAATAGGGGAATGACACAGCAGCAGGGGGCCACTTGCTTCAGGGATAAGAACCCCTTCCTCTCCCTTGTCCAAGTGTGTGCTCACCATTCCTCCATCTGTAAGGGCGCACCCTTCTATAGAAGTACCTTGCCTTGCTGAGAATTAAAAAGAAAATTTTACATTCAAGTGTGATTTCTTCTGTGGCACTGAAAGTTTATTTATAACACTCTGGACTTTGGGGGTAAGTTTGCACAGACCTGTTCACCTTGGAACAACCTGTTCACTGAAAACTACTAGGTATTTCTGAGAGACAACAAAAACTTAAACAGTGAGACGTACAATGTTTATGGATTAAAAAGCTAAATAATGTTAAGATGTCAATTATTTGAAAATTGCTACATAGATAAACACAATCTCAGTCAAAATTCCAGTTGATTTTGCCAACTGTATGTAACATATTGTAGAAACTGACTGGCTGATTTGGAATTTTGACCATTAAGGGGATTTTTTTGTTTTTTATTTTTATTTTTGTTATCTATCATCTATTTATCTATAATCTATCTATCTATCTATCTATCTATCTATCTATCTATCTATCTATCTATCTACTTTATTTGAGACAGAGTGTCACTGTCATCCAGTCTGGAGTGCACTGATGTGATCACAGCTCACCACAGTCTCGACCTCCTGAGCACAAGCAATCTTCCCATGTCAGTCTCCCTAGTAGCTGGGACTAAAGGCTGTGCCAGCATGCCCAGCTAATTTCTTATATATTATTTTGGAGACAGGGTCTGTTGCCCAGGCTGGCCTCCCAAAGTGCTAGAATTACAGGTGTGAGCCGCCACACCTGTCCTATTTTTGTTTCTTTAAATGCAAATATGTTTACCATTTCTTGTATGTTTTCAGAGTTTTCATTTGTAGTTAAAAAAGTCTCTCCCCTCCTAAATTGTAAATATGGTATTTTATTTTCTTGAAATATCTAGAAAAAAAAGTTCAGTCATATTCTATCTACAATTTATATTTGAATATGATAAATAACTGGTTTAAATTTATTTTCTTCCAGATGGGCAACGAGTTGTGCCACACCATTTAAAAAATAACCCATCCTCTCTCCAGTTAAACTATCATCTTTTTAAATATATGTGTGTGTGTGTGTGTGTGTGTGTGTGTGTGTGTGTATATAGTTTTTTTTTTTTTTGAGACAGAGTTTCACTCTGTCACCCAGGCTGGAGTTCAGTGGTGCCATCTCAGCTCACTGCAACCTCCGCCTCCCAGGTTCAAGTGATTCTTCTGCCTCAGCCTCCCAAGTAGCTGGGACTACAGGTGTACACCACCACACCTGGCTAATTTTTGTATTTTTAGTAGAGATAGGGTTTTGCCATGTTGGCCATGTTCGTCTCGAACTCCTGACCTCAAGTGATCTGCCCACCTCAGGCTCCCAAAGTGCTGGGATTACAGGTATCAGCCACTGTGCCCAGCCTTTTTAATATATTAAATTCATATATAGAGAGGGGGACATTCTCTTTCTAGGTTATTGAGTTTTTTGTGTTTTCCTACTGTAATATCATATTGATTTGGTACAGTATTTGTATCAAGTGTTTAAGATCTAATAAGGCAAATCCCACTTAGTAGTTCTTTGTTTTTTTTGTTTTTTTTTTTTGAGACGGAGTCTCACTTTGTCAGCCAGGCTGGAGTGCAGTGGCGTGATCTCAGCTCACTGCAACCTCCGCCTTCCAGGTTCAAGCAATTTTCCTGCCTTAGCCTCCTGAGTAGTTGGGACTATAGGCGCCCACCACCACACCTGGCTAATTTTTTGTATTTTTAGTAGAGACGGGGTTTCACCGTGTTAGCCAGGATGGTGTCAGTCTCCTGACCTCATGATCCGCCCGCCTCAGCCTCCCAAAGTGCTAGGATTACAGGCATCAGCCACTGTGCCCGGCCCTCGCTATTCTTATTTCTTATATTTTTTGGCTGTTCTGTAGCATTTAGCCTTTCATATAAATGTTACAGTTATTTTTATCCTTTTCTAAAATAAACATAACTAGATGACAACTATTAATACATTACTTTCGAAAAGACTGCCATTTTTATTCTGTTACGTTTTCTCATCCAAACATATAATTTATCTTCCCATTTCTCAGGTCTAATGTTCTTAAATTGTGCTGTCAATAAAATTTTCTTTTTCTTTTCATATTTTTATTTTCAATTTATTCCGAAGCACTTTATATAGTTTTTCCATTATTATGAATGGAATATTTTTTCTCACTTTTTATTTCTAGGTGCTTATTGCCAGAAAATTAAAAAACCTATTGAATTTAGTATATTGCTTTGATATATAGCTACCTTACCAATTTATCTTTTAACTCTACAAGTATTTTACTAGCTTTCTTAAGTTTTTCTAGGTATATAACATCACTAGCAGAAAGAGATCATTTAAACTGTTCTTTTAAAATTTTTATGCCAGTTCTTTCATTTTCTCATCTTATTGTATTCATGAAAACTTCTAAGACAGTGTTAAATAAATATGGTGCCAATATGATTCTACGCCTAGTTTCTGATTTGAATGTAAATTGTTTATTTGGCCTGCCATTTAAAATACTATTTTCCACTGTATTTTGCTAAATGGTCTTCTTTATATTTAGGTAATTTCCTTCTATTTTTGTTTACTTAGAATTTTTGTTAGAATGGTGATCTAGTTTGAATATATGTCCCCACCAAATCTCACATTGAATTATAATCCCCCATGTTGGAGGTGGGGCCTGGGGGGAAATGTTTGGATCATGGGGGCGGATCCCTCATGGCTTGGTGCTATCCTCGGGCATTGTGAGTTCTTGAGCGATCTGGTTGTTTGAGCTTGTAGCACCTCCCGCCCACTCCGTCTCTTGCTCCTGTTTTCACCATGTGACGTGCAAGCTCCTGCTTTGCCTTCTGCCATGAGTCAAAGCTTCCTGAAGACTCCCCAGAAGCAGATGCCTACACTATGTGTCCTGTACAGTCTGCAGAACTGTGAGCCAATTAAACCTGTTTTTTTTTTTTTTTTAAGTAAATTTCCTAGTCTCAGGTATTTCTTTATAGCAATGCAAGAATGGCTTAATACAGATAGCTAGTAATTTAGTCAAATAAAGATTTTTGGCATTTGTTGATCTCACCGTATACTTTTCTCTCTTTTAATTGTTATAGTAATGGATTATGTTGGTAGATTTCCAGATGTTCAAACATTATTGCATTCCTGAAACAAATCTTGCTTGAATTTGTTTTTTTTTTTTTTTTTTTTTTTTGTATACCAGACTTCACTTTTTACTTTTATTTAGAAAACTGGATTTTCAATTTATTCTGACATCCTAAAATAAATTGGGAAGTGTTACAATCTGAGCAATATCTTAAAAAGAAAAAACCAATTATCTGTTCTTTAAAAGTTGTCAAAGGGTCTGGTACCAGAGCCTTTTTCAAGTGGTAGATTTTTTCTTTTTTTATCGTCTTCACACTGGGCATGGTGGCTCATGCCTATAATCCCAGTACTTTGGGAGGTCAAGGTGGGAGGATTGCTTGAGCCCAGGAATTCAAGACCATTATGTGCAATATGGGGAGACCAGGTCTCTACAACAAAATTAAAAATTAGCTAGGGGTGGTGGTGTGCACCTGTAGTCCCAGCTACTCAGGAGGCCAAGGTGGGAGGATGGTTTGAGCCTGGGAGGTCAAGGCTGCAGTAAGCTATGAGCACGTCACTGCACTATAGCCTGGGTGACAGTGAGACTCTGTCTCCAAAATAATAATTTAGCCAGGCATGGTGGCATGACCTGGGAGGCTGAGGTGGCAGGATCACCTGAGCCCTGGCCTCTAGATGGCCACCTTTTCACTGTGTCCTCACATAGTAGAGAGAGAGACAGCTCTGGTGTCTCTTCTTTTTATAAGTCCCCAGCCCTATTGGATTAGGTCTCTGTCCTTACTACCTCATTTAACCCTAATTACCTCCTTTTAGGCCCTGTCTCCAAATACAGTCATGTTAGGGGTTAGGGCTTCAACATATGGATTTTGGGGAAACAAATCAGCTCATAGCATTCCATCCATAATCCCCAACATTCATTCTCATATTACACGCAGAATATGTTCAGTCCGTTCCAACAGCTGTAAAGGTCTTAACTCACTCCAGCATAATTTCTGAAGTCTAAAGTTCAGTCTCATCTAAACATCATCTAAATCAGATATAGGTGAGATTTGAGGTATGATTCATTCTGAGGCAAAATTCCTCTCCCACTGTCAACTTGCAAAAGCAGACAAGTTTCCAAAATACAATGATACTCCAGGCATAGGATAGACATTCCCCTTCCAAAAGAGAGAAAGTGGAAAGTAAAAATGGTGGTAGGTCTCAAACAAGTCCAAAACCTAGCAAGGCAAATTTCATTAGACCTTAAGGCTAAAGAATTATCCTCTAGGCCAGGCACTGTGGTTCAGGCCTATAATCCCAGCATTTTGGGAGGCCGAGACGGGTGGATCACGAGGTCAGGAGAACGAGACCATCCTGGCTAACATGGTGAAATCCCATCTCTACTAAAAAAATACAAAAAACTAGCCAGGCAAGGTGGCGGGCGCCTATAGTCCCAGCTACTTGGGAGGCTGAGGCAGGAGAATGGTGTAAACCCAGGAGGCAGAGCTTGCAGTGAGCTGAGATCCAGCCACTGCACTCCAGCCTGGGTGACAGAGTGAGACTCCGTCTCAAAAGAAAAAGAAAAAAAAAAAAAAAGAATTATCCTCTAAATAAAATGTAGTATATATACACCATGGAAAACTGTGGAACCATGCAACCATAAGAAAGAATGAAATTATGTCCTTTGCAGCAACATGGATACAGCTAGAGGCCATTTTTCTGAGCTAATTAATGCAGAAACAGAAAAACAAATGTTGCATGTTATCACTTATAAATGGAAACTAAATATTGAGTACTCATGGGCATAAAGATGGCAACAATACACATGGAAAACTACACAAAGGAGGGTAGGAGGGGACAAGGGTTGAAAAACAAACTATTGGTTACTATGCTTACTACCTCAGTGTTGGAATCAATCATATCCCAAAACTGAGCATCACACAATAAACCCATGTAACCTGCACATATATCCCCTGAATCTAAAATAAAAGTCGAAATGAAAAAAAAGAATAATCCTCTTTTGTTTGATGCTCCATCTTCCAGATCCACTGAAGTGATGGTCCCATCTTCTGGACCCATGGGGTGACAGCATCACCCCCATGGCTCTGTGGGGTGGTCATACTCCTTGGGCTCTCCCAGGGCCCTGCCCCTATGGCTTTCTGCCAGGGTCCCTTCCATGTGGCTCTCTGTAAGTGCCCCACTTTCTGAAACACAATAGGAAACATCCTTCCCTCCTGGACCTGTGGTGGGAGTGGCAGCCCTGGTGATCACTGAAATCACCTTTGGGTTATTCTCCCCTTTTCTTGAAGAAGAGCAAGCATTTGCAGCCAAGTAGCTCTATGATCTTGTGCTATAGAATTCCAAAAATTTGGCAGCCTTTATTTTATCCCATATCCATTCCCTTCAGTTCAAACTGGCAGTGTTTCTGCTAATAGAATCCCAAAAACTCTTTATCAAGTGATAATCCAGCCATATCTTTGATGTTCCCTTTAGAAAAAAGTTTGATTTTTTTTGCAGTATGGATGGTTGAGAATTTTTCAAATCTTTAAGTTTTTGTTTCTTTTGTTTAAAAAATTCCCTTTTTAATTCATCTCTCTCCTTTTGCATTTTACTATAGTACTCAGGAGGAAACAAGCCACACCTTCAACACTTTACTTAGAAAACTCCTCAGCTAAAGATTCCAGTTTCATTGCTGGCAAGTTTTTCTTCCACAAAACAGTAGAACAAAGTTTGGCCAACTTTGCCACTTCATAACAAAAATCACCTTTCCCCAGTTTCCAATAACATGTTCCTGATTTTCATCTGAGATCTCACCAGAATGGCCTTTAACACTGTATCTCTGCCAATATTCTGCTCATGATTATTTATATATTATCTGAGACGATGGAGGCCTTCTCTCCAGCTCTCTCTTTTCTTCTCTGGAAGAGAATCTCCTTTGATGTTCATATTTCTATTGTGAAGCAGGTTCACTAATAACCAATCCCAAAGGGGGACTCCCACTGCAGAAAGGACAACAAAGATCATCACTATGCCAGCCACTAAGAATAGGATTCTAAACACTTCCACACCCACTGCATCCTGGGTTGCAGTGTTACCAATTGCCTGAGGCCAGTGAGACAGAACACACTAACATGCAACAAGTTACATGAAGCAGATTTATTACTTACGGATACGCAGAGGAAGACAAAAGAAGCCTAGAATCCATTGTGTTAGGATTGCCAGCATAGTTGATCACTGGCAGGACAAGACACTCTGGTCAGTGACACAGTAAGGTCCAGGATGGCAAATCCAACACTATGTCATAGTGTCCCCAGCTTGGGAAAACCTCACAAAGGTCCCATGCTTGCAGGTCTCTGCATCCATGATCCTATAGAAAGACTGAATTGACAGGTTAGTTCCCCTCTCTCCTTCCCTCAGCCTCAGATGTTCTCTGCCTATCAGACAGGGGTTGTTCTGAGTTGGTGTAATGACTTTGTCTGTCTGTCCCTGTCCCGAGCCCACTACCTCTGCAGGCATCTGGTGATTGCCCTTGATGTTTGACCCATTGTAAATTGAAAAGATCGTAAGTTGAAAATGCATTTAACACACCCTGACATATGGAATATCATAGCTTAGCCTGACCTACCTTAAATGTGCTCAGAGCACTTACATTACCCTGCAGTTGGCCAAAATCATCTAACATAAAGCTTATTTTATTTTATTTTACTTTTAATTTAACTTAATTTCTTTTTTTGAGATGGAGTCTTGCTCTGTTGCCCACGTGACAGAGCCAGTCAATCTTTTGGCCAGGAAAGGAAGTCACATTCTGTATAAACTTGACATTCTGATGTCACCCACCCCTGTGGGATCCCATAGAAGGGAGGATCCCAGGGAAAGCATTACTTCCCGATAAGAGTTAGAAAACTGTCTGGAGCACTATTGTGTGAACCATAAACCACCCCCAAGATTTGCACTTTAAAGGAAAAAAGGAAAATGAATGACCAGGAGCACTAAGATTGGAATTTCATAGGTGCAGCCTAATTGGACTGCTACCTGGTCCACCTCCACCCCAAACAAACTCAGTGTTTGCCAACGTATGCTGCATTGCTGTGTTTCTCTTGTGACGGAGTGCAGTGTTTAGTGTCCACACTGCCCTAGTCAAATGGAAGTACCAACCCACTACAAGAGTTCCTTAATGCTCTTTCTTCAGTTGCTTTATGAGGCAACTGTTTCATTGTTGAATAGCTCCATTCATCTGCAGATGATGGGGTGCATGTAAAGTCCTTCATATCCCACTAGAGTGTATTCATTGTCATGTTGCTGGGGGAGTGAAGGATGTTCTTTGACCAGAAAGAAGTCTCATAGGGTATCCAAAAACATGACATAGGTTCTTTTCAAGGGCAGCTGTGGTAGTCCCAGTATCTACTCAAGTGACATACCAAACTAATGATGTTTTGAATTATGATTTTTCAACTTTACAATGGTGCAAAAGAATACATATTCAGTAGAAACTATACTTTAAGTATTCATATAACCATTTTGTTTTTCACTTTCAGTACAGTATTGAATAAACTTCACAAAATATTCAACATCTTGTTGTAACATGATGAAACCCCATCTCTACTAAAAATACAAAAAATTAGCCAGGTGAGGTGGCGGGTGTCTGTAATCCCAGTGACTCAGGGAGTCTGAGGCAGGAGAATGGTGTGAACCTGGGAGGCAGAGCTTGCAGTGAGCTGAGATTGTGCCACTGCACTCTAGCCTGGGCAACAGAGCGAGACTCCATCTCAAAAAAAGAGATTAAATTAAATTAAAAGTAAAATAAAATAAGCTTTACATTAGATGATTTTGGCCAACTGCAGGCTAATGTAAGTGCTCTGAGTACATTCAGGGTAGGCCAGGCTAAGCTATGATATTCCATATGTTAGGGTGTGTTAAATGCATTTTCAACTTATGATCTTTTCAACTTACAATGGGTTAATTGGGCCATAACCACATTGTAAGTGGAGGAGCATCTGTATATTTGTCCCTTCCAGGTAGAAGGCTGTTGCCATAGTTCTTGTCCCCCAATAGTGGGTTCTTTAATAGTCCAGTCATTTAATTACCATTCTCCTGACCAGATGTCTAGGCTGTTAGCAACAGCCCATGAATCAGTGAAAATGTAACAGAATATGATTGTAGGGGTGGCTTGCATGGCCATCACCACTGCACCTAGTGAGACCATTGGCAAAATGTTCATGTTTAGTCTCAGTCAAAAGATGGCCCCACATTGGCAGATGGTAGCCCCAGCCCAGTGGACCCAATCTGCTTATTGTTTTGCAGAGTCATCAGTAAACTGTGTCATACAGTCAGTAGGCACCCTCTGAGTCTTGGGCTTCAAGTGGCCACAGGAAGAGTCAAAGCACACCTTAAACATTCCTTGGTCCTTTCTGGTAAGCTAGCCATTTGTTCATAGAGCCTACTGGTCCCTTGGAGTTCCAGTTGGTTCCAATCTTGACTGTACCGTTTCCATTTGATAATGGAGCTTTGTTGAGCTGATCCAATTTTATTTTGGGGGGTTGTGAGCACCCTAGTAAGAATGGGAAGTTCAGGTTGCATTGTTGCATGTGGCACCTCTTCCATAGGTTGCTCAGTCTCCACTGGTGTCCAATAACAAGCAAGACATTGCTTTTCAAAAGATGATCTGGTGGCTGTCTCAGGTAACTTACATATCCAAAATCTCACAGGTTGATATACCTCAGTGGCAGTTTTCTGTTGCCACAGACTCTAATCAGCATGCATGGAGGTTGCAAACATTTGTAATTTCATCAGGTTAGCAGGCTCTAAAGGTTTTCAAGGTAGTGCCTGAGCCATGGCTTGTTAAATGACTTCCAAGGTCTTCTGCTGCAAAGGGCCCCATTCAAAGTTAAGTTTGCTAGTCACTTTGACTAAGGTAACCCAAAAAACATCCAAGTAGGGTACATGCGGTGTCTAGTGGTCAAAGTGGCCTACGAGCCATTGGGCCTCCTTTTTATAAGTGGGTACTGCCAAGGTTAAACATTTTTCCCTGACCATATCTGGGATACTCTTTTTTTTTTGTCTTCCTATCCAAGTAGCCTTGACATTCAGCATATGATAGTCCATTGTTAATCTTCATACCTGGAAGGTGTTTTTGACCAGCCAAATTGGGCTGTTACATTGTAACAGGATGGGTTGTAACATTTTTGTCCATAGTAAATTTTAAATTAACTCAATAATATCCTGTTCTCTACTTAGTATGCAGCACTGCTTTTGTTGAATAACCCATTGGAGCTTAAGTCACTTGAGTGGCAGGCAGGAGTGGATATGCCCCACTGCTAAGGCTTGAATTCTTAGCTGTCAGGAGGCATAACCCGTTAGGTGGTGGTGATGCTGTGTGTCACAAGCAGCCAAAATGTCAATGCCTATAATGTACTCAGTGGTTGTAACCATGGTCACTAGCACTGGAAATGGCCCAAAGTGTCCCACCTATAAGGAGATAAACTCTACCAGCAGATAAGCACCACGGATTACCACATTCTTCCAAAACTTCTTGATACAATGGGTTTATTTTTTCTCCTTTTATCTTGACAGAAGTATTGGCCATTGGCCTCCAACGGGAACATGGAGACCTGGTTCCCATCCCTACTTGTGCCACTTTTTTCAGGAGAGCAAAATGTTCTGTTCTCCTTGAGCAACTATCTAAGACAGCCAAGATAATATGTCCTTTGTTTTTTCCCCATATCTGTCCCTTAGATCATAAGTTTCCCTTCCTATGAAGGCACATGTCGCACTCGTTGGTTCCCTCTTAGATGCCTCAGAGACCATCTGAGGACTTCATTCTTGTTCCCTGTGTCTCAGAGTCCATCTGAGTACCCAGTTCCTGAGCTCTCCAGCTCCAGGAATGAGTGATTACATAAATGCCCAACAGCCAGGGGACTGAGCACATGCTTCCCTGTTTCCACATTTCTTCCTGTTGCTTCAGTCCATGCAACCAGCTCCCTCACATCTGTGAGGCAAGGGGCAGGGGTTATGTAACGTACATTTCACTTGTTATTCTTTCTTCCCCATAAATCATCCAGTTGCATGTTTAGACCCTATTTCCCTAGGCTGACATCTCTATCCAGGGCTGAGTATTAAGGCATATAACTCCTCCTGTTTCTCCAATAAAGTCATGGTTCTGTCAGACTGGACCCTGCTCACTGCACCAATTTTGTCAAACAGTCTTACTTAGTTCCTTTTTGTTTTTTCTTATTTAATAATACATTTATTTAATGGCAATAACCAATTTCAAGGGAGGACTCCGCTATGTGGAGGACAGCAAAGATCCTCCATTATACCAACCAACAGGTAAAGGAATCTGAATACTTCCACCCACTGCATGCTGGACCGAGTCCATGAGACAAAACACACTAACATGCAACAGGTTATATGAAACAGATTTATTACTTACAGATAGGCAGCAAGGGGCAAAAGAAGCCTAGGATCCATCATGAGCTTTCCCCCAAGGCTTAAAAAAATCTGCCTGGGATGGATGGAGTCTCAACGACATGTGCCTCACTTGCACCACAGGTGAGGGACACAGAAAGGTGGCTAACACTGGGTCATATACTTTCAGAGAAAAAATATATCACTGGGAAAAGCTTTAAAGGACACCCTGATTCCAGAGGAGAAGGGAACAAAGCTCAGGCTGTCCTGGTCAGTCTCCCCCTAATTCAAGATGTTACATTTCCTAAGAGGGATAGAAACAAGGCCTGGGCTGTTTGGGGAAGGTCCTCCCTATCTCAGGATACCGCATTCCCATCACATTCTATCATTATTCTGAGAACTCCAGGTAAGAAGAAAAGAGGGGAGAAACTAGGTTGGCCATGGCTATCTAGGACTCATTGAGCATCTACCAACGTCTCTTCGTGGCAATCCAGGCCTTTTCTATCATGCACCTCAAAGTTTCTCTAGCTTCTATCCATAACCCAGTTTCAAAGCCACTTCCACATTTTTAGATATTTGTACATCAGCACCCCACTTCTGCAACCAAAATCTGTCTTAGTCTGATTGGGCTATCATAACAAAATACTGCAGACTGGGTGACTTGAACAACAAAAATTTATTTCTCAGAGTTCTGGAGACTGGAAAGTCCTAGATCAAAGTGTCAGTTGGTTCAATTCCTGGTGAGGACTCTCCTTGTAGATGACTGTCTTCTCATTGTGTCCTCACATGGCAGAAAGCAAGAGAGAGAGCTCTAGTGACTCTTCCTTTTCTTATTTTTTCTTTTTTTTCTTGTTGTTGTTTGTTTGTTTTTGTTTTGTTTTGTTTTTTGAGACGGAGTCTCACTCTGTTGCCAGGCTGGAGTGCAGTGGTGCGATCTCAGCTCACTGCAACCTCTGCCTCCCAGGTTCAAGTGATTCTTCTGCCTCAGCCTTCCAAGTAGCTGGGATTACAGGGGTGCACCACCACGCCCAACTAATTTTTGTAGTTTTAGTAGAGATAGGGTTTCACCATATTAGGCAGGGTGGTCTCGATCTCTTGACCCTGTGATCTGCCCACCTCGGCCTCCCAAAGTGCTGGGATTACAGGCGTGAGCCACTGAGCCAAGCCCCCTTTTCCCATAGGCATCAACTCTATCAGATTAGGGTCCCACTCTTAATTACCTCCTTATAGGCCCTATCTCCAAATATTGGGAGTTAGCGTTTCAATATTAGGGGACACAATTTAGTCCATAGCACTATTTCTTTTGTAAAGATTGCAATTTTATACAGAGTACCAATTTTTGGTAAAATATTTTACTAAAAAATTATTCATTTGCTTAAGGCTTTCAAATTTGTTGCTGTAAAATTGCTGGTGGTAAGACTTCAAAAGATTCATAAAAAATGTGTATTACGGCCAGGCGCGGTGGCTCAAGCCTGTAATCCCAGCACTTTGGGAGGCCAAGACGGGCAGATCATGAGGTCAAGAGATCGAGACCATCCTGCCTAACACAGTGAAACCCCGTCTCTACTAAAAAATACAAAAAAACTAGCCGGGCGAGGTAGGGGGCACCTGTGGTCCCAGCTGCTCAGGAGGCTGAGGTAGGAGAATGGCGTAAACCCAGGCGGTGGAGCTTGCAGTGAGCTGAGATTGCACCACTGCAGTCCAGCCTGGGCGACAGAGCAAGACTCCGTCTCAAAAAAAAAAAAAAAAAAAAGTGTATTACAAAAAAAAAAAACCTATACACAAATTCCAAAATTTGTTTGCACCAAAGCAAACTTGTACTAACTTGTTATAACATGTCTGAACAGGATCTAATTTGAGGCACTAAGAAAGATACAACATCAGGTTGCAAAAAGCCCCAATCAAAGCAGCATGAATTCTGTTAAAATTGAAGCAAGAACAAACATCAAATTTATGGGGAAGCTTGATTGGAAGAAAGGTGAAATCACTGATGCTTTCCAAAAGGTATATGAGGACAATGCCCCAAAGAAATCAGCAGTGTACAAATGGGTAGCTTCTTTTAAGATGGGAAGAGATGATATTGAAGATGAAGTCTGCAGTGGAACATCATCCAATTTTTGAGGAAAACACTAATCATGTTTGTGCCCTAACTGAACAGAACTGATGAATAACAGCACAAACAATAGCCAATACCATAGACATCTCAACTGGTTCAGCTTACACAATTCTGACTGAAAAGTTGAGCAAACTTTCCATTTCATGGGTTCCAAAACTGTTGCACCAGATCAGTTACGAACAAGAGCAGAACTTTCAATGAAAATGTTAAACAAGAGGGGTCAAGATTCTGACGTCCTTCTTCAACGAATTGTAACTAGAGATGAAACACGGCTCTACCAGTACACTCCTGAAGACAAAGCACAATCAAAGCAATGGCTACCAAGAGGTGGAAGCGGTCCAGTCAAAGCAAAAGTGGACTGGTCAAGAGCAGAGTCATGGCATCAGTTTTTTGAAATACCCAAGGAATTTTTCTTGTTGGCTTTCTGGAGTGCCAAAGAACAACAACATCTGCTTACAATGATAGTGTTTTGAGAAAGTTAGCTAAAGTTTTGGCAGAAAAAATATCTAGAAAAGCTTTACTGAAGTCCTTCTCTGCCACAATAATGCTCCCGCTCATTCCTTTTATCAATTAAGGGCAATTTTGTGAAAGTTTTGATGGGAAATCATTAGGCATCCACCTTACAGTCCTGATGTGGCTCCTTCTTACTTATTTTTGTATATTTATCTTAAAAAGTCTGTAAAGGGAACCCATTTTCCTTAAGTAAATAATGTAAAAAAGACTACATTAACATGGTTAAATTCCCAGGACCCTCAGTTCTTTAGGGATGGGCTAAATGGCTAATACTATGGCTTACAAAACTGTCTTGGACTTGATAGAACTCATGTTGAGAAATAAAATTTGTAATTTTTATTTGTATCTTTTTTCTTTTTGTAGAGACAAGGTTTCTCTTTGTTGCCCAAGCTGATCTCAAACTCCTGGCCTCAAGTGAGCCTCCTGTTTATTTTTATCTTTTAATCCATTTTTTTTCCACAAACTTTTTGAAGTCCCCTTGTAGTCTCATAATTATTTTCTGCTTTGCTGAATATGTAGTATGTCTTCTTTTTCATGCCTAATTGTGTCTATTTTTGCTGTATCCATTTTACTTTATCAGACTCATGAGTTTATTTATTTTGTTTTCAGAGAACCAGCTTATTTAATTATGCACACTTTCTATTCTTTTTGTTTGTTCTCTGTTTCACTGATTTTGGCTACTAGATTTTTTTTTTAAATCCTCATGTCTCAGTATACTTTGCTAATTTTTAATTTTTAAGATGAAAAAATTAGTTCCTTTTTTTCTTATTTAATAATAAATTTATTTAATGGCAAACATTTCATTCTGGATTCAGTTTTCAAATGTCCTATAAGTTTTGGTATGCAGTCTTCTTTTCACTGTTTCCAAAATAGTTTCTAACTTACCTTTGGTTTTCCTCTAATTTTTATTATGTTATTATCTGAGAAGGTAGTCACTAGTATCTCTACTTTTAAAAATTTATTTTTTTAAATAGTCTTCATGAGAAAATACATGATATATATAAATGTTCTAAGGACATATAAAAAAAAGAGAGAATATTGTCTGTTAGAGAAATACAAGATTCTAAATGTAGCCATTAAAGCAAGGTAATTTATTGTGCAGTTCCCCTAGAATTGATCAATTCTAAGAGAAATACACTTATGTCTGCCACTAAATACTTATCTATATTATGCATTTCTAATGTTTTTGCTTTACATGATTTACCAGTATGATGTTTGGTGTAGAGAATTTAAAAATTCTACCTTTTTCAGGCCAGGTGTGGTGGCTTATGTCTGTAATGCCAACACTTCAGGAGGCCAAGGCAGGAGGATTGATTGAGGCCAGGAATTCAAGACCAACCTGGTCAACATAGCAAGCTCCTGTCTCTACAAAAAAAAATAAAAATAAAATAAAATAAAATTTAGCTGGGCATGGTGTCACATGCCTGTAGTCTTAGATACTTGGGAGGCTGGGGCAGGAGGATCACAAGTCTAAGAGTTCAAGGTTGCAATGAGCTATGATGATGCCAGTGCCTACCAGCATGGGTGACAGAATGAGACCCAGCCTCTGAAAAAATAAATAAAATAAGCACAATAAAATTATACCTTTTGCATAAATTGTACTTTTTATCTTTTATTTATTTTTTTTGAGACAGAGTTTCCCTCTGTCACGCAGGCTGGAGTGCAGTGGTACGATCTCGGCTCACTGTAACCTCTGTCTCCTGGGTTCAAGCAATTCTCCTGCCTCAGGATCCTGGGTAGCTGGGATTAAAAGCACCTGCCACAAGCCTGGCTGATTTTTAGACTTTTAGTAGAGATGGGATTTCACCATGTTGGCCAGGCTGGTCTCGAACTCCCAACCTCAAGTGATCTGCCTGTGTTGGCCTCCCAAAGTGCTGGGATTACAGGCACGAGCCACCACGCCTGGCCAAATTGTGCCTTTTAAAAATTACATAATGTCAATCTTTATCCTGTTTAGTGTTTTTTATTTTAAATTCCACTTACTCTTATATTATTGGTGGCATTTCTGCTTTCTTGTTTGCATTTGCTTGAGATATTTTGCCCACTATCTTGTTAACTTCATCATTTTAATCTTTTGAACAGCTTTTATATTTACATTCTTTTTTTTTTTTTCAGACAGAATCTCGCCCTGTCACCCAGACCAGAGTGCAATGGCACCGTCTCGGCTCACTGCAACCTCCACCTCCTGGGTTCAAGCGATTCTCCTGCCTCCCAAGTAGCTGGGATTATAGGTGTCCGTCACCATGCCTGGCTAATTTTTTTGTATTTTTTAGTAGAGACAGGGTTTCAGCATGTTGGTCTTGAACTTCTGACCTCAGGTGATCCGCCCGCCTTGGCCTCCCAAAGTGCTGGGATTACAGGTGTGAACCACCACGTCCAGCCTCAGGTAGTTCTTTATAGCAGTGTGAGAATAATACACCCAGTATATTCTTATTCATTTATGTATAACTATGCATATACACGGCAGGGTGTATTTTTGCTCATTCTGTTTTTTCCCTCTTCGATTTTGAGGCGCTTGTACAGATTAATTGTTGTCTTTTCTTTAATATCTTTCTCAGACGAGTCATGTGAGTGGCCCTCTGAATTACTGCACATTCTCAAAGACCTTTTTTTCCTTTGACAGATTAATTATGTCAACCTATGTATTACTGCACATTCTCAAAGACCTTTTTTTCCTTTGACAGATTAATTACATCTGTCAACCTAAAAACCATGAGATCTATAAATCTGGAAAGGAGAACTTTATTTCTTGAGCAGGGCTGCAACCCGTAGTCTGGGAAGCAGAGCCTCCAGCTAAGACCAAAAGTTTTATGCTAAATGGGTTGGCTAAACACATATTTAACAGGCTAAAGGAGAAACTATAAATATTCATGAAGGGCGGGGGGTTGTGGTAATGCATGGTAAGCAAACATACATGTCACATACGTTCACTTTGGGGTGGTGACTTAACGTTAAAATGCAGTAAAATTAGGCTCTATACATCAAAATGTGAAACTTAGGACACAGAGGTGCTGTGTGGGTAGCCTCTGTAAACCGGCCAGAAACAGCCCATGGTCAGTGGTTATTCATCAAGAAGGAATACTTTGTGAAACTGGTAAGCTGCCATGTCTATACTGCATAAGGGAGGGGAGTCTGGCCATGGTGTCGGGTGGTGGTTGAAGCTGAAGTTAGTGGAAGGGTTTTCCATTCTTTGTTTTCCAAGGCTGCTTTCTATTTAACTCTTAAGAAAAGATCCAGGGCCGGGCGTGGTGGCTCACGCCTGTAATCCCAACACTTTGGGAGGCCAAGACGGGTGAATCATGAGATCAAGAGATCGAGACCATCCTGGCCAACACGGTGAAACCCCATCTTTACTAAAAATACCAATAATAATACCAATAATAATAATAATAATAATAGTAATAATTAGCTGGGCATGGTGGCACATGCCTGTAGTCCTAGCTACTTGGGAGGGGAATCGCTTGAACCCGGGAGGCAGATGGCAGTGAGCTGAGATTGTGCCACTGCACTCCAGCCTGGTGACAAAGCAAGACTCCATCTCCAAAAAAAAAAAAGAAGAAGAAAGAAAAGATCTGGTAACAGTTAATGAACAAAGGGGTATACTGAGGTGTGACTGTGACTGACTTCCTGTCTTGTCATGGCCTAGAAATTCAATTTTTAGTTTTTCTGGGTTCTCCTTGGCCAAGAGGGGTCCATTCAGCCAGTCAGGGGCTTAGGATATACTTCACATATCATGGCTAAGTAGAGAATTTTGCCTTTTCTCTAAAGATGATATTCTACTGCTTTCAGGTTTCCAACAAAGTACAATGCAAGTCTGATTCTTTTTCTTTTTTGACAACTTTTTCTTTTTAAATGGTAGGAAATAATAATTTGCTCTTCAAAGTTCAGGAATTTTACCTGATTTTGTATATATCATTTTTCATCAATTTAGTCTACCTTGGATTTCTGGGAGCTCTTTTAATTTATAAAATTAGGTCTTTAGCCTTCCTGCAATGTTTCTTTTGTGTATCTAGAATGCCTATAATTTTATATATTAGACCTCTCGACTTTTTCCTCCAGTTGCTTATTTTTTCTCTCCTAATTTCCATATCACTTTTTTTTGCTGTATGCCTTGAGGGAGTTCTTCTACTTTACCTTCTAGGCCACTACAGTGACCTACTTCTTTTTCAGTTTACCTACCAATATAATTCATTTTTATATTTCTAGCAATTTTTCTTTATAACACTTGAATTTCATTATGTGGTTTAAAAATATATAAATATAAAATTTCTTCCCTTTTGGTGGAGATTATTATTTTATGACTTTTTCCCGTTGGGCTTGGGTCTGGTTTTTGGAGGACCTGAATTAAAAGAAGCAGTTCTCTTTCCTTGTGCTGGCAATGTAGAAAGCAGGCAGGTTGTCATCTTAATTTTGACTCCATAAATAGAGGTTTGGGAACAGTAGATGCAAAAGAGGACTTAGGAGCCATACTTCCTGAGTTCAAATGCCAGCTCTTCTGTTTATTAGTGATGAATCCTTGGGCAAATTATTCAAATTCTATATCTCAATTTCCTTATCTATCCAATGGGGGAAAGTAAGATTTAAAAAATTTAATTGTATGTAAGAAAATTCTTGAGGGGTTGTCATGACCATTAAAAAAGCCTACCTGTTTGAAGCACTAAGTATAGTTCCTGGCAAACATATTAGCTATTTTTAAAACTTCTTTCTGAAAATGAATGCATACATAGTAGAATACAAATTATTAAATCTGTGAACATTCTAGCTTCCCTGCTAGTGGTTCTCAACCTTGGCTCCACAGATGAATCACTGAGAAGCACTTAGAAATCCTCCTACCTTATCTCAGACAAGTTAGATCAAGTCTCTAAACTTGGGGTTTCAAGGAAGTAAGAATTTTCAAAACTCCCCAGGTGATTCCCTTTGAGGCCAGTGTTGAGAACAACTGCTTTAATACCTGTGCCAAAAAATAGAAATCAATGTTTGCCTGTTGATCTACTCTCATACTGGTCATTGCTGAATTTCCCCAGACAGATTTTTTGGCTTTGCAGAATGCAGATCTTAAAGAGAATGAGGACTTCAGAATGTGGCTACATCTCAGATTCAAGGAGATTCGTAAAAGCTGTCAGTGATTTCCCATTGCCCTAAGATAGAGTCCTAAATTCTGTCAAGGCAAAGCTCACTGGTCTAGTCTCTTTGTGCCTGATGCTCTCACCTCCTGTCTCACTCCCACTATGGCTCACTAGGTTCCAGACAAAAGGGCCACTTTTCCCTTACTTTAACATGCCAAGCTCTTTCCTGCCTCAGGGCTTTTCTGCTGGTTGTGTCCTGTTCCACCTTTGACCTGGCCACTGCCCATTATTGCATAGACACAATCTACTAAAACTCACACAAAGAAAAAGAGATAATCTGAACAGGTCTTTCTATTTTAAAAATTGAATCAATAATTAACCTTCCAAACAGAAATTACCAGGCCTAGATGTTTTCATTGGTGAAGTCTACCAAGGATTTAAAGAACAAAAGATACCAGTTCTTTACAAACTGTTATAGAAAATAGAAGCAGAGGGAACACTTTCTAACTCACTATTCATAAGATCAGCATTTCCCTAATGCCAAATTACAAGAAAAACTGCAGACCCGTATCTCCCATGAATATAGTTTCTGTAGGTCATGAATTCAGGAGCAGCTTTGTTGGGTGGTTCTGGCTTGAAGTCCCTCATGAGGTTGCAGTTAACATTTGGCCAGGCTGGAAGCTTGACAATGACTGCAGATCTATTTTACACAGTGCTGGTTGTTGGCAAGAGACCTCAGTTTCTCCCCATATGGGCCTCTCTGCTGATTGCTTTAGCATCCTCATGACATGGTGACTAGCCTTCCCCAAAATGAGTGATCCCAGGGAAAGCAGGTGGAAGCAGCAATGTCTTTTATGGCCTAGCCTCAGAAGTCACACATCGTCATTTCATCTATGTCCTATTGGTAACACAGATCAATATTTAGTCACCTATTCATTTTGGGAGGGGACTAAAAAGGTGCCATCCTGGAGGTTGTTGATGACATCATACAATAGAATACATTTCAGCAATGGGAAGCCATGAATTACTTATACATGCCACCATGCACAGAAAGCTCTGATATTATAGTGATAAAAGCCAGACACAACAGAGTATATCCTACATAATTCCATTTGTATGTTGTTCTAGAATAGGCAAAACTATGGTCTTGCATCTGAAAAGAGGAGGGATTGACAGAAAATAACACAAGGGAATTTCTGGGATGATGGAAATGTTCTATATCTTGACAAGGGAGTGCTTCACATAGGCATATCATTTGTCAAAGTTGTACAGTTAAAAATATGTGTGTATTTCAATGTAGAAACATTCACCTCAAAAGGATAGGACCATAAAAAAAATCTAGCGGGGACTGGGAATGAGTGGTGGTCTAGATAAACAAGAATGGCAGCATGTCCATAAGGGTTGAAGTTAGGTCATGGAATTTATCAATGTATATTATATTAATCTGTATATGTTTAAACATTCCAAATGAAAAGTAAAAAAAACCCCAAAACAAAACCTGAACTGTTTTGTGTAATAAGCTTCTTATTCCTTTGTGTAAGAGTGTATCTTCCCTTTTGTTTTACCATGCTAATTAAAAGAGCATTTACATCTCGTGGAGGCTGCATTATTAGTTACACACCAACAGGGTAAAGTCACCTTAACAATCTTAATTACAATTGAGAAGCCAAAAGTGGCTTCTCAACCCACTTCTGATGGGTGGGTAGTGAAAAAACCCTCCAACAGCCCAACCCTCCAAAATGTCATATTACTCATGTAAAAACTGGTGAAATCCATCCAGCTCTTAGGGAAAATGGGACAGCAATCATGGCACAAAGATGGCTCAGAGACCATGTGTCCTCTCAAGTCAGTTGACTTTTCCCCCTTTCTACCAGAGTGAAGCTGAGTAGGCAACACAGTGATCTAGACATCTAGAGAGGACCTCCTACTTTTTTTGTAATACCTCCTATTTCTTCCCTTAAGGGCTCTAGGAGCATTTGGAGGTCAGGGTGGAGGTGAAAATTAAACGAGAGGAAAGGAATTTGTAAATTGGCGCACAGGTTAGTTTACCATTCCTGAATCACTCCAGGATCTAATTCTAAATGCAGAAGTACATATACATTCTCACAGATGCCAGTGAACTTTCTACCAGTACAGAACCAACAGCCCTCTAAAAAGAATGTGCAGAACAATGTGGTGAAATTAGAAAGCACAGAGTATATCCTGGAACCAGTAATAGTCAGGATGGCCTGAATACACGAGGCATTTTAGGAGAATAACTATTGAAAAGGCTAAAGAAGCATAGTGGGCCTTGTGCCTATTAGTATGCCTTATCTCATCAGGAGAAAAATGACCCCAAAAGTTTAAGAATGAGGTTTGGTTAATATAGCTTGGTGTAAAAAAATTATTTTTTGCAAAGTGAATTACACAAACACTTTATGCATATCAGATTGGGACTCATCTTTTTTCACAGAATAGTAACACTAATAAATATAAAAGAAGAAACTTGCAGTTGTATGGCTCTTTAGTCATGTTGAATAGTATAGTAATGGTAAAACGTATTGACTACTTAATGTCTACTAGAAACTGTACTAGGTACCTTAGGCGACTTAACTCCCTTGATCCTCCCAACTACGTCATGAGGTACTATTAATAACCCCAATTTATAGGCCGGACATGGTCTCACGCCTGTAATCCCAGCACTTTGCGGGGCTGAGGTGGGTGGATCACCTGAGGTTAGGAGTTCGAGACCAGCCTGACCAACATGGTGAAACCCTGTCTCTGCTAAAAATACAAAAATTAGCTGGGCGTGGTGGCAGGCACCTATAATCCCAGCTACTTGGGAGGCTGAGGCAGGAGAATCGCTTGAACTGGGGAGGCAGAGGTTGCAGTGAGCCGAGATTGCACCATTGTACTCCAGCCTGGATGACAGAGTGAGACTCCGTCTCATAAAAACAATAAGAACAGAAACAGGCCGAATGCGGTGGCTCATGCCTGTAATCCCAGCACTTTGGGAGGCCAAGGTGGGCGGATAGCGAGGTCACGAGATCAAGAGCATCCTGGCCAACATGGTGAAACCCCATCTCTTCTAAAAATATAAAAATTAGTTGGGTGTGGTGGCATGCACCTGTAATCCCCGTTACTCAGGAGGCTGAGGTAGTAGAAAGACTTGAATCTGTGAGGCAGAGACTGCAGTGAGCCGAGGTGGCACCACTGCACTCCAGCCTGGCCACAGAGTGAGACTCCATCCCCCACCCCCACCCCAGAAAACAATTTGTGGATGAGGAAACTGAGACACAGATAGGTGAAGTAAACAGGTTCACAAAGCTAGAGAGTGGCAGAGTTAGCATTTGAACCTAAGCAATTGAGCTCCAGAGTCTGTGCTGCATTACCCTGTCACTCAAAGCTGACATGCTGTATTAGTTTTCTGTGGCTGCTGTAACAAATTATCACAAACTTAGTGGCTGAAAACAACACAAATTTATTATCTTACAGTGTTGTAGGTCAGAAGTCCTAAAATCAAGGTTTTAGCAGCACTGTGATCCTTTCCGGAAGCTATAAGGAAGAACACATTTCTTGGCCTTTTCCAGCTTCTAGAGACCACCCATGTTCCCTGGTTCATAACCTCCTGCCTCCATCTTTAAAACCAGCATCTCTCTGACTCCTCTGTTGTTACATCACTTTCTTTGACCGTAGTTACGAAGAGTTCTCTTTTGTATTTACCTATGTTGTTTGAATTGTGGTAAAAAACATAAAATTTACAATCTGAACCATTTTTGATTGTACAGTTCAATAGTGTTAAGTATATTCACATTGCTGTGAAACGGATCTCTAGAACTTTTTCACCCCTGAAATCTGAAACTTTGTACCCATTAAACATCTGTTTTCCCTTTCCCCTTATCTCCTGGTAACCACCATTCTACTTTCTGTTTCTGTGAACTTTAGATACCTCATATAAGCACAATCATATGGCATTTATCTTTTTGTGAATGGTTTATTTCATTAAGCATAATGTCCTCAATCCAGTTTCATCCATGTTATAGAATGTGACAGAATTTCCTTCCTTTTTAAGGCTGAATAATATTTCACTGTATGTATATAATACATATCGTTTATTCATTCATCCATGGAGGGACATTTGGGTTGCTTCCATCTCTTGACTGTAGTGAATAGCAATGCCATGAGCATGGGATTGAGACCCTGCTATCTCTTTGGGATCCTGCTTTCAATTCTTTTGGATATATATCCAGAAATGGAATCACTAGATCATATGGTAGTTCTAATTTTAATTTTTTGAGGAACCCCTAAACTGTTTTCTATAGTGGTCACACTGTTTCACATCCCAACACAGTGCACAAGTTTCATTTCTCCACATAATTGTCCACACTTGCTATTTTCTGTGTTTTTTTTTTTGAGTTGTCATCCCAATGGGTATGGGTGACATCTTTTTGTGGTTTTGATTTGCATTTCTCTAATAATTAGTGATGTTGAGTGTCTTTTCATATGCTTATTTATTTGTATGTCATCTTTGGAGAAATGTCTATTCAAGTTCTGTGCCCATATTTTAATTGGATTTTTTGATTTTTCAGTTGTTGAGTTGTAGTTCTTTATATTCTAAATACTAGCTCCTTATCAGAGATATGATTTGCAATTATTTTCCCCAAAGAACACTTTGATTGTGTTCTTTGATGCACAAAATTTATAAATTTAGTGTAGTGTCATTTGTCTATTTTTGCTTTTCTTGCCTGTGCTTTTGTTGTCATATCCAAAACATCATTGCAAAGTCAAATGCCATGAAGCTTGCTCCTGCATTTTCTTCTAGGAGTTTTAAAGTTTTAGATCTTATGTTAATGAGTTTTGTTTTGTTTCTTCCCAGACAGGATCTTGCTCTGTTGCCCAGGCTGGAGTGCAGCCAGTGGCACAATCTTGGCTCACTGCAACCTCTGCTCTTGGACTCAAGAGATCCTTCCACCTCAGTCTCTTGAGGAGCTGGGACCACAGGGGCACACCATCATGTCCAGCTAATTTTTTGTACTTTTTGTAGAGACAGGGTTTTGCAATGTTTCCCAGGCAGGTCTCAAACTCCTGGACTCAAGCAATCCACCCTTCTTGGCCTCCCAAAGTGGTGGGATTACAGGAGTGAGCCACTGCACCCAGCCAAGATCTTATGTTAATGTCTTTAACTCACTTTGGGTTAATTTTTGTATACAGTGTAAGGTAAGGATCCAATTTCATTCTTTTACATGCAGATACCCAGTATTCCAATATCATTTGTTGAAGAAACTATCCTTTGGCATTGTCTATTATTAGTACCTTTGTCAAACATCATTTGAGCATATATAAGATAATTTATTTCTGGCTCTCTATTTTATTCCATTGGTCTATTTGTCTGTCTTTATGACAGAACACATCAGTTTGATTACTGTCTCATTGTAATAATTTTTGAAATAAGAATTTGTGAGTCGTTCAATTTTGTTACTGTTTTTCAAAATTGTTTTAGCCATTTAGGGTCCCTTGAGATTCCATATGAACTTTAGGATGAATTTTTCTATTTTATAACAAATGTCTTTAGAATTTTTTTCTTTTTTTTTTGAGACAGGGTCTCGATGTGTTGCCCAGGCTTGAGTGTAGTGGTGGAATCATGGCTCACTGCAGCCTCAACCTCCCAGGCTCAATAGATCCTCCCAGCTTAGCCTCCTGAGTAGCTGGGGCTACAAGAGCATGCCATGACATCTAGCTAACTTTTGTATTTTTATGTAGAATTGAGTTTCGCCATGTTGCCCATGTTGGTCTCAAACTCCTGGGCTCAAGTGATCCACCCGCTTTGGCCAACCAAAGAGCTGGGATTACAGGCATGAGGCACTGTGCCTGGCCCCCACTGGAATTCTGATACGGATTGTATTGAATCTGCAGATTGCTTTGGGTAGTATGAACATCTTAACAATATTGTCTTCCAATCCATGAACGCAAGATGTCTTGTAACTTATTTGTGTCTTCTCTCATTTCTTTCAGCAATGTTTTATAATTTTCAGCACACAAGTGTTTTACCTCCTTGGTTAGGTTTATTCCTAAGTATTTTATTCTTTTTGATGCTATTGTAAATGGAATTTTTCTTAATTTCTTTTTCAGATTGTTTATTGATAGTGTACAGAAATGCAACTAATTTTTGTGTTGTTTTTGTATCTTGCAACTTGGTGACTTCATTTATTAATTCTAATAGGTTTTTTGGTGAAATCTTTGTGGTTTTCTACATATAAGATCATGTTAATTGCCAACAGAGGTAGTTTTACTTATTTCTTTCCAATCTGGATACTTTTCTTTTTCTTGTCTAATAGCTCTGGCTAGAAATTCTAAAACTATGTTGAATAGAAGTGACCAGCGTGGGTATCTTGGCCTTCCTCCTTACTTTAGAAGAAAAACTTTCGGTCTTTCACCATTGAGTATAATGTTAGCTGTAGACTTCGTATATAAATCGCCTTTAATATGATGAAGTAGTTTACTTCTATTCCTGGTTTGTTGAGTGTTTTATTATAAAAGGGTGCTGAATCTTGTCAAATGTGTTTTCTACATCCATTGAAATGATCCTGTGGCTTTTGCTCTTCATTTTGTAAATATGGTGTATTACACTGACTGATTTTCACCAGCTGAACCATCCTTGCAGTCCAGGAATAAATTTTATTTGGTTGTGCTGTATAATCCTTTTTATGTGCTATTCTGTTTGCTAGTATTTTGTGGAAGATTTTTTGCATCACTATTCATCAGGGAGATTTGTGTGTAGTTTTCTTTTCTTGTAGTGTCTTTCACTGTGGTATTAGGGTAATCATAGCCTCATAGATTAAGCTTAGAAGTGTGTCCTCCTCTTCAATTTTTTGAAAGAGTTTGAGGAAAATAAATGTTAATTAGTCTTTAAACGTTTGGCAGAATTTTCCAGTGAAGTCATCTGGTCCTGGACTTTTCTTTGTTGGGAGGTTTTTGATTATTGAATTGATTCAGTCTTCTTATTTGTTATTGGTCTGCTCAGATTTTCTATTTCTTCATGATTCAGTTTTGGTGGGTCATATATTTCTAGGAATTCATCTATTCCTTCTAGATTATCCAATTTGTTGCTGTACAATTGTTCATAGTATTCACTTATACTATTCTTTTTTTTATCTCTTTGGCATTAATTGTACTGTCTCTTCTTTCATTTCTGAATTTAGTTATTTCAGTCTTCTCTTTTTTTAAGTTAATCTAGCTAAGGGGTGTCAATTTTATTGATCCTTTCAAAAAGCTACTCTTAGTTTTGTTGATTTTTTCTACTGTTTTTCTGTTCTCTATTTAGTTTCTCTCTGCTCTGCTCTAATCTTTATTATTTCCTTCTGCTAGCTTTGGATTTAGTTTGTTCATCTTTTTCTAGTTTCTTAAGGTGTAAAGTTAAGTTGTTGGTTTGAGATCTTCTTTTTCAATGTACACATTTATAGCTATAAAATTCTCCTAGCACTGCTTTTGTTGCATCTCATAAGTTTTGAAATATTGTTTCCATTCTAATTTGTCTCAAGATATTTTCCAATTTGCTTTGTGACTTCTTCTTTGACCTATTGGTCAAGAGTAGTATGTTGTTTAATTTCTACGTATTTTTAGATTTTTCAGTATTCTTTGTGCCATTGCTTTCCAGTTTAATCCATTGTGATGTCAATTTTCTTGAATTTGTTAAGACTTGTTTTGTGGTCTAACATGTGGTTTATCTGGAGAATGTTTTATGCACCCTAGAAAGAAATGTATATTCTACTGTTGTTAGGGTGGGGTGTTTTGTATATATCTTTTAGGTCCAATTGATCTGTTGTGTTGTTCAATTTCTTTATTTCCTTATTGATCTTCTGCCGGTTGTTCTCCCCATTTTTTTTTTAAAGTGGGGTATTGAAGTCTCCTACTGTTATGTGGCTATGTAATTCTATCTCCAATTCTGTCAAAGTTTACTTCATATATTTAAGTGCTCTGAGGTTTGGTGCATAAATATTAAAAATTGTTATATTTTCTTAAAGCATTGACTTTTCCATCACTATATAATGTCCTTCTTTTCTTATCCCTTTTGCTGGTACCCCCTTTTTGGTTTTTGTTTTGTTTTGAGATGGAGTCTCGCTCTGTCACCCAGGCTGGGGTGCAGTGGCACAATCTTGGCTCACTGCAACCTCTGTCTCCCAGGTTCAAGCAATTCTTATGCCTCAGCCTCCCAAGTAGCTGGGACTACAGGTGCCTGCCACCATGCCTGGCTAATTTTTTTGTATTTTTAGTACAAAAAATACTGGCCATGTTGGCCAGGCTGGTCTCGAACTCCTGACTTCAGGTGATCCGCCCGCCTTGTCCTCCCCACATGCTGGGGTTACAGGTTTGAGCCACTACACCCAGCCCCCTTCTTAGTTTTACAGTAACTTTGGTGCTGTAGCTTCTCAACTGACCTCTAGCATCCCCACAGAGGTATTCTGGTCAGTATACTGCTATTAATTTGGTGACTCTGTGGGAGGAGGAGGGCCTGTAGCTTCTTAGTCCACTATCTTGCTGACTGGTCCTCTGCTTTTAAGGACTCATGATTAGGTTGGGTCCACTTGGATAATCCAGGTTAATCTCCCCGTTTAAAAATTCTTAACCTTAATCATGTCTGCAGGTCCTCTTAGCCACAGAAGGCAAATATTTGCCATTTTTGAGGATTGGAACATGGACATTTTGGGGGGACCCTAACTGTCTACTATACATGGTTTCTCCAAAGGAGTTTCACATATATTAACTCATTTAATATCAACAATGTGGTGGAATAGAAATTACAGTACTTTTCCATACAGGAAGACTAACAGATTTGCTTTTTGCCCCAGGGTTATACTAGCATTAGGGCCTTTACAAATGGATCTCATCATACCTCTCTAGCTTCATTTCACACAACTCCCTCCACCTGATTTATAGTCACAGTCACCCCTCACACCTGTCATGAACCTTCACAATTCAGTCACCAAGCAGTTAGGTAGAGAGGTCTCACTGAACTTTGTCATACCCTCTATTATCATACATATACACCAGTGTATAGTGTTTTGCTACACATTAGCCACACATCATATGTGTACACTGCTAACAAATGGGGTTTTAGGATAGAATTGGCTCTAATTGCCTAGTTTTGCTTGAGAAGTGGTATAATAGACAACAGGAAACTGAACTGAGGGTGAGACATACATCTCTCTATGTAGAACTTATAAAAAGAATGGTTTAGACACAAGTCTACAAGGTGTTGCAAAACTTGTAGACTCCTTAGCTAGGTAAGGGTCATAAAATGGGATCTGAGAGGAAAAAGCTTTTGTAAGAGTAGGGAAGAGTTTCTTTAGAGGGAGTGGTAGTCAGGCTGTAAATCTCCAACTTGGAGAGGAGTGGGAGATTGCCATCTTCCAACATCACGCCTAGTGAGGGGGCATTAAGTGTACCTTTGAAGAGTGTTTCCTTTAGTTGGAGAGAGAGATGACTGGAGCCTGACTCATGCCTGAGAAAATTAAATGGACTATTACTCTGGGGGCTGACTCATGGCCAGGGATTCCAGAAAACACAAAAATGCCTGCCTCTCTGATGGTGAACCAGATAGGTGCTGCTACACTGAGATCGACTAGCACTCTCAGGGGCTGTCAAAGCAAGGGATTTTTCCCATGGAGCATGTGGATGACCTGGTGAAACCCTATCACGAAGTTGTCTTAAGTCTTGGCCAAGATCACTGCCAGAGAAGGGAGACTGCCTAGCAGAAAGAGGGTAGATACTCAGAAGCTGAGAAAGCAACAACATGGTATAGTGTTAGAATAACAACCCCTAGGCCGGGCGCGGTGGCTCAAGCCTGTAATCCCAGCACTTTGGGAGGCCGAGACGGGTGGATCACGAGGTCAGGAGATCGAGACCATCCTGGCTAACACCGTGAAACCCCGTCTCTACTAAAAAATACAAAAAACTAGCCGGGCGAGGTGGCGGGAGCCTGTAGTCCCAGCTACTCGGGAGGCCGAGGCAGGAGAATGGCGTAAACCCGGGAGGCGGAGCTTGCAGTGAGCTGAGATCCGGCCACTGCACTCCAGCTCGGGAGATAGAGCGAGACTCCGTCTCAAAAAAAAAAAAAAAAAAAAAAAAAAAGAATAACAACCCCCAATGCATAATACCTCTCTGCCACCTTTCCCCTTGCATCTAACTTTGCTACTCCTTCCATCAAGAGGTGGAATATATTTCCTTATACCTTGAGTCTTACTGGCCTTGTGAGTTTTATGATCAATAACTGCAGCAAACATGACATTGTGAAAACTGAGGAAGAGAACTTGTATGGGTATTTCTTTTGAGAACGTGCCCTCGGCAAGAGATCAATGGGTCAAAGTGCATGTGTTCAACTTTAGCAGATACTGCTAAACACTTTTACAAAGTGGTTGTACTAAACATATTCCCTGTAGCAGTACAAGAGTTCTAGTTGAACTGCATCTCCTCCAACAATTTAGTATTTTCTATTGTTTTTCACTTTAGCTATTGTGGTAGGTGGGGTATGCAGTGTAGTTTTAATTTGCATTTCCCTGATGACTAAAGATGTTAAGCACCTTTTCAGATGCGTATTGGCCATTGGATATCCTCTTTTATGAAGTGACTGTTTTGCTCATGTTTCTATTGAGTTGATGGGACTTTTCTTATTAATTTGCAGCTGTCTGTTTTATACTCTGCATATGAATCCTTTGTTGGACATACATGCTGCAGATATCTTCTACTACTCTGGAAGCAACTTTTTCACTCTTAATACAGCCTTGCTGACCAGAAATTATTAATTTTAACATAGCCAAACTTCCTTTCTTTCTGATTAGTACTTCTTTTGTGTTCTATTTAATAAACTGGGGCTTGGCACAGTGGCTCACACCTATAATCCCAGTACTTTGGAAGTTTGAGGAGGGAGGGTCGCTTGAGGCCAGGAGTTCAAGACCAGTCTGGGCAACATAGTGAGATCCTGTTTCTTTCTTTTTCCTTTTTTTTTTTTTTGTTGAGATGGAGTCTCGCTCTGTCACCCAGGCTGGAGTGCAGTGGTGCAATCTCCGCTCACTGCAAGCTCTGCCTCCTGGGTTCATACTATTTTCCTGCCTCAGCCTCCTGAGTAGCTGGGACTACAGGTGCCCGCCACCATGCCTGGCTAATTTTTTGTATTTTTAATAGAGATGGGGTTTCACCGTGTTAGCCAGGATGGTCTCGATCTCCTGACCTCGCGATCTGCCTCGGCCTCCCAAAGTGCTGGGATTACAGGTGTGAGCCACTGCGCCCAGCCTGTGAGATCCTGTTTCTAAACAAAATAAAAATAAATGAGTTGGGTGTGGTGGTGCACATCTGTAGTTTCAGCTACTCGGAAGGCTGAAGCAGATCACTTGAACTCAGGAATTGAGAGCTGTGGTGAGTTAGGATCACATCATCACACTGCAGCTGCAGCCTGGGTGACAGGGAGACTTGTCTAAATAAATAAATAAATAAGAAATGTCCTCCCATTTCAAAGTCACAAAGTTGTTCTGTTTTTCCCAAAAATTTTATTGTTTAACCTTTCACAAGGTTAAACAATATAGTCTATAATCTATCTGAAATGTATTTTCTTTGTGGTATGAGAAAGGGGTCAAAATATTTATGTATTTTCTCACCCAGATATCAAATGACCCAGAACCACTTACTCAAAAAACCATCATATCCCCTCTGCACTGTACTGTGATAATCAAGTGACCACTTCCTTTCTCCATCTCCCTTTTCATAAAAAATTACTGCATTAGGCCAGGTGCAGTGGCTCACACCTGTAATCCCAGCACTCCGGGAGGCTGAAGCGGGTGGATTGCTTGATGTTAGGAGTTTGAGACCAGCCTGGCCAACATGGTGAAACCCCATCTCTATGAAAATACCAAAAAAAAAAAAAAAAAGCCAGGCATGGTGGCGCACACCTGTAGTCTCAGCTACTCAGGAGGCTGAGGCATGGGAATCGCTTAAACCTGGGAGGCGAAAGTTGCAGCGAGCTGAGGTTGTGCCACTGTACTCCAGCCTGGGTGACACAGTGAGACTCTGTCTCCCCCCCAAAAAAACTGCATTATTTAGTTACAAAAGCAAGAATATTCATTGTAGGAGATGCAAAAACATACAGTTAAAGAAAATGTTAAAGCCCCAACAATCTCAACTCCTTGGAGGTATATACACATCCTGACTTCTTTTCTATGGCTATATATCTATGTGTGTGTGTGTATGTGTGTGTGTGTGTATATATATATATATAGGTTTTTTTTTTCCCCTTAGGTGGAGTTTTGCTCTCATCATCCAGGCTGTAGTGCAATAGTGCGATCTTGGCTCACCGCAACCTCCAACTCCCGGGTTCAAGCAATTCTCCTGCCTCAGCCTCCCAAGTAGCTGAGATTACAGGTGTGCGCCAGCAGGCCTGGCTAATTTTTTTTTGTATTTTTAATAGAGATGGGGTTTCACCATATTGGTCAGACTAGTCTCGAACTCCTGACTTCAAGTGATCCAACCGCCTTGGCCTCCCAAAATGCTGGGATTACAGGTGTGAGTCACTGTGCCCAGCCTCTAGGAATATATATATATATATATATTTTTTTTTTTTTTTTTTTTTTTTTATTATACTTTAAGTTCTAGGGTACATGTGCATAACGTGCAGGTTTGTTACATATGTATACTTATGCCATGTTGGTGTGCTGCACCCATCAACTCGTCAGCACCCATCAATTCATCATTTATATCATGTTAGGAATATATTTTTTAAACCAAATGGGACCATACCATCAATTCTGGTTTTTGAATTATTTTTTGCTTAATACATTATGAGTATATTTCACATCAACAACTATGTATGTTAAATATTTTTAACTAAATACTATTCCTTTTAACATTGTACTCACCCAAGATATAATTATTTTGACACTTACTGGTTTTCTTTTTTTTTTTTTCTTTTTTTTGGGGGAGGGGGCAGAGTTTCACTCCTGTTGCCCAAGCTGGAGTGCAATGGCATGATCTTGGCTCATTGCAACCTCTGCCTCCTGGGTTCAAGCAATTCTCCTGCCTCAGCCTCCTGAGTAGCTGGGATTACAGGCACACGCCACCATGCCTGGCTACTTTTTTGTATTTTAGTAGAAACGGAGTTTCACCAACATGGTGAAACTAGCCAGGTTGGTCTTGAACTCCTGACCTCAGATGATCTGCCCGCCTCAGCCTCCTAAAGTGTTGGGATTACAGGCGTGAGCCACTATGCCCGGCCCACTTACTGGTTTTCTTTTGGCCTTTGTCCTTAGAAGAAGTGTAATTAAATTCACTAACCGTGAATGTGAAAGTTTTTAAATCTGCTGCCAATTGCTTTAGAGAAAACAAAAACTTCAGTCAGAGGGCAATTAGAGGGGCTGTTGAATGGCAATAGTTCAATTCTCTCAATTCTCCTGTCCCATTAGCACAATTATCTACTGGATTTTTTTTCTTCTTTTGGAAAATCTCAGTGCTGGTTGAACAAGCTATACCTTTGCTATTACAACACAAATAATAATTCCCTAACTGCTCAGTATTTCCTTCTATCATTAGTTAATCTGAGTGTCTATGACCCATGCTTTCTTACTTAACCTTTTTGAGCTCAGTTTTGTTATCGGTACAAAAATGAATAATGTACCTACCTCATATGGTTGTTGTGAGAATTAAGTAAGTTAATGTATGAAAGTGTTTAAAACAGTACCTAGCACAGAGTAAACTACTACTATTATTATTCCAAAATGCTTTTCCTTTGGAAGACTACATAGACTGTGTAGTTTTCTATGTCCTACTTCAAGATTCATTTCTTATAAATTAAAAACAGGATACCATTTTTAATCTAAATGGTAAAGATTAAGGAAGCAATAATATTCAGTGCTGCTGCAGCTGCAGTGAGACCAGTACACTCATACACTGAGTTATTAGAAACTGTTGAAATCTTCCCAAAAAGCAATTAAGTAATGCTTAACAACAGCCTTTGATGCAATAATTCCACAAGGTAGTCCAAGACTTTTCCATAAAGCAGTCATCACTATGCTATTTATTATAACACATATAGAACAAAAAACTAAATGCCCTCAAATAACAAATGAAAGTATGGTGATCTCTAAGCTGGATTGCCCAGCCATTAAAAATATATTCAAATAATTTTTAATGGAAAGAGAAAATTCTTACACTCTGAAAAAGCTTCTCAGAGGAAGTGTTATTGAGCTGGTTTTTGAAGGATCAATAAGGGAGTAGAAAAGGATCCTAGCCATAATGGATGGGTACATAAAGGAAAGGAAACATTCAAGAGTTGGATAAGAATATACTCACTCATATGAATAGTATATGTATTTTTTAGCTTCAAGTCTGGGCAATGAGGTAAAAAGGTTCCTTAAAGTTCTTTATTCTAGAATTCTATGACAATGTGTTGAGAATTTTGTCATGCAATAAGGTGTCTGCCATGTATTATTCCAAATGTAAACTGCTAAGCAAGATCAGAAGAATTTGAAAAATCTGCCAAAACTCCAGTCTCATACCAGATTGGCTACATGGGCAAGAAGGCACGTGATACTTACATTAATTTCTATAAGAATCTGAAAGCGAAGGTGATACAAACAAGAAGCAGAGAAATACTAGGTGGAAAAGGGAGTGGTCCCTCGTGAGGGCTCCACCCTCAAGCCTGGACCTGCAGCCCTAAATGAGAACTTCACATCCCCGTTTTCCCACCCAAATATTGCCTTTTCCAAAACCGGGACCCCGGCCCGCCCCACCCCCACCCTGTACCCATAAAACCCACAAGCTCCACTGGCAGGAGAGCAGAGCGGAGCAGCAGACAAGGAGAGAAGAGAAGAAGCAGTTGGAGAAAAGCAGCTTGACTTCAGAGGGATGGCTTGATGGCAGGACTTCAGAGAAGAGTTTGGCCAGCAATGGCCAAACTCCAGGGGAAGATTAATCTGCTCACTCCATCCCTCTCCAGCTCCCCTTCCCACTGAGAGCCACTTCCATCGCTCAGTAAAACAATCCGCATACACCACCCTTCAACTGGTTCGTATGACCTGATTCTTCCTGGATGCTGGACAAGAACTTGAGTACCAAGATGGAAGAGTATAAAAGGCTGTGACCCGGCCAGGCGCGGTGGCTCAAGCCTGTAATCCCAGCACTTTGGGAGGCCGAGACAGGTGTATCACGAGGTCAGGAGATCGAGACCATCCTGGCCTACATGGTGAAACCCCGTCTCTACTAAAAAATACAAAAAAAAAAAAAAAACTAGCCGGGCGAGATGGCGGGCGCTTGTAGTCCCAGCTACTCGGGAGGCTGAGGCAGGACAATGGCGTAAACCCGGGAGGCGGAGCTTGCAGTGAGCCGAGATCGCGCCACTGCACTCCAGCCTGGGCGACAGAGCGAGACTCCGTCTCAAAAAAAAAAAAAAAAAAAAAAAAAAGGGCTGTGACCCTCACCCTCCACTGAGGTACTGAACACTTAGCCATCTGCGGACAGCAAACACTAAAAGAGCACTGATTGTAACACATGCCCTCTCGGGCTCTGGGGGTCACAGACACACGCTCCCGGATGGCAAAGCTAAACATTGTAACACGCTTGGACGCTGCCATGGGGACTGCTCGAAGCTTGATCCTACCGGAAAGAAGTGACCGGATGGTTCCAGCATTTGTTCGCTCCGGCTGCTACACCTGCTCACCTGTGTGCTCCCCCTTCTTGAGGGGTTCAGAGCTTCGGGCTGAGTAAACGAGCCACCCCTTCACAAGTCCTGTGAAGAGGTCAAGGGAAGTATCCCGCCTCAAAGGTATCAAAAAATTCCCTTGAGTATCCACTGTTACTTTTATTTATACTAAAATTCCATTTTACTCTTTCAGTTCATTGTTAATAAAGTCATTTATTAAGAGAAGAAATACGATTTAAAATAATGATGAGGGGGTGGAGGGGAAAGGGGGTAATTCCCAGAGATTATTTTGTTACTTTGAGCATGTTTTTGATTCATAGAAAAAACAAATTTGATTATAGACTTTATAAAAAAGTACTTAAAATTATTTTGTATGTGTTTTTTTAACAGCATTAAATACATCTGTAATTATCTCAGATAACAATAGTATTTTGGTGTACATCCTTCTAATCTTTCTTCCTAGATTTTTATTTTATTTCTGAGATGGAGTCTTACTCTGTTGCCCAGACTGGAGTACAGTGGTGCAATCTCTGGTGCAATGGAGTACAGTTCACTGCAACCTTTGCCTCCTGGGTTCAAGTGATTCTCGTGCCTCAGCCACCTGAGTAGCTGGGACTACAGGCATGTACCACTACACCTGGCTAATTTTTGTATTTTTTAGTAGAGAAGGGGTTTCACCATGTTGGCCAGGCTGGTCTCGAACTCTTGACCTTAAGTGATCTACCCACCTCGGCCTTCCAAAGTGCTAGGGTGATTACAGGCATGAGCCACCGTGCCTGGCCTTCTTCCTATATTTTTCTAGGATATAAACACCTGACTTGAAGCAGCAAAAAGACAATACTAATTACAACAATTTCACTGAGCTTAAAGTGTGTTAAAACACACTTGAACAAATTATGTACAAAATATTGCAAATTTATTTTTATTTTTTAAAGATAGGGTCTCACTCTGCCGCCCAGATTGGAGTACAGTGGTACAAGCATAGCTCACTGCTGCCTTGAACTCCTGGGCTTAAGTGATCCTCCTGCCTTAGCCTCCTGGGTAGCTGGGACTACAGGCACACACCACTACACCTGGCTAATTTTTAAATTTTTTTGTAGCAATGGGGGTCTCACTATGTTAACCAGGCTGGTCTCAAACTACTGACCTCATGCAATCCTCCTGCTTCAACCACCTAAAGTGCTGGGATTATAGGCATAAGCCACTGTGCCTGGCCCATGTCCCAAATTTATGTCAATAATTAGCTTGGGGAAGATAGGAGGAGCTCAGTTGCTGAGGGGTTAGTGGGGGCAAAAGAACATTTAAGCTTTTTAGCCGGGCATGGTGGGGTGCACCTGTAGTCCTAGCTACTCAGGAGGCTGAGGCAGGGGAATCACTTGAACCCAGGAGGCGGAGGTTGCAGTGAGCTGAAGTTGCACCCCTGCCCTCCAGCCTGGCGACAGAGCGAGACACCCTCTCAAAAAAAAAAAAAAAAACTTTCGCTTTATGTCTTATGTTGTAACTTTTATTTATTTTTATTATTACTTTTTAAATTGAGAGTTTCTATCACCCAGGTTCGAGTGCAGTGGCACAATTATGGCTCATTGTAGCCTCCAACTCCCATCCTCAAATAATCCTCCACCTCAGCTTCCTGAGTGGCTGGGACTACAGGTGTACACCACATTTGGCTAATTTTTTATTTTTTGTAGAGACGGGGTCTTGCTATGTTGCCCAGGCTGGTCTCAAACTCCTGGCCATAAGTGATTCTCCCACCTTGGCTTCCCAAAATGCTGGGATTATAAGCATGAGCTACCACATCTGGCCTAATGTTGTAATTTTTAAAAAGGAGTAGAGTCAGTGTATTATTTAATATTAATAAAAATAAAAAAAATCCAAACTTAAAAAAAGAGTTGTCATATTTATAAAATAAACTTGTGGGTGGGTGTATGGCTTGCACCTGTAATCCCACACTTTGGAAGGCCGAGGTGAGAAGATCGCTTGAGCCCAGGAGCTCAAACCCAATATGGACAACATAGGACATAGTCTGGATTCATCTCTACAAAAAATTAAAAAAAAAAAAAAAAAAAAAGTAGCCGGGTATAGTGGTGCAAGTCTGTAGGACAAGCTACTCTGGGGCTGAGGTGGGAGGATGACTTGAGCTGGAGAAGTTGAAGCTGCAGTGAGCTATGATCATGCCACTGCACTACAGCCTGGGCGATAGGGTAAGACTCTGTCTTAAAAAATAAATAAATAAATAAAAATAAATCTTGTCTGGATTCACAATTAGATCTACAAAAACAAATTTTTTTGAAGAGGGTAGTTATGATAAATGGAGAGTTTAGTTTTATCAGGGAAAATAATGTCAAGCCTTGCCCTGCCACTCCTTCACTTCTTCAATAATTCCTGACTCATTACTTTCAAAACCATTAATACTGTTTGGCATGATTGAAAAATGCTGGAAACATTCCAGTTCTCAGAAATTCAGGCAGCCAAACTGGTTTTTCATTTTTTATTTTCCTCCAGGAATATGGTGCTGATTATCACCTTCCAGTCACTCTTAAAAGAAACAATGATTAGAGTCAAACAACTTAATTCAATGAATACATATTGAATGCTTAAGTATTTTAAAAATATCAAGAACCACTTGGAGTTATAAAAATAGATACTCCATAAGGAGATTAAATAATTAAGCCATATAATTGTGTTTTCATTTTTTTCTTTTCTTTTTTTTTTTTTCCAAGATGGAGTCTCGCTCTGTCACCCAGGCTGGAGTGCAATGGCACGATCTCGGCTCACTGCAACCTCTGCCTCCTGGGTTCAAGAGATTCTCATGCCTCAGCCTCCTGAGTAGCTGGGACTACAGGCATACACCTCCATGCCCAGCTAATTTTTGTATTTTTAGTAGAGACAGAGTTTCACTACGTTGGCCAGGCTGGTCTTGAACTCCTGACCTCATGATCTGCCCGCCTCGGCCTCCCAAAGTGTTAGGATTACAGGCATGAGCCACCTCGCCTGGCTGTGTTTTCATTTTTAAAGCGCACCACAATTCACTTGAGATATGGTGGCTAGTACAGATCATTTTCATTGTGATAGCACTGGGAACATTAGATAAAACATCAGGACGGTCAGATGATTGGGCCCTAGTATACCCACTGTGCCTAACAGGCAGCAGCTGTTCATATCACAGGCATGCGGCAAAGTTTAAAACATCATTTCACATGCTTTCTCTCTATACTAGTCCTTTATCTAATTGGGGTGGGGTTGGTATTTCTGCAGGCAGCATCCTACGTGTACAGCAGCTAGAAACAGGAAAGATATATATGAGAAATAGGTAACTCAAGTAATGAGAAAAGCTAGTAATAGAATGTCCTGCTGAATCAATTCTTTGGTCTCCTGGTGGCTCCATTTAATGAGTTTTCAACACGCTACTCCTGGAAGTCTTCTTCAGGAGCTGTCCCAAGCCACATATATCCGCTCTCTTCTATCATAGAACAGTATGAAAAGAAATAGTATACTTTATACTGCTAGGTAGGTAGTTTTATTATACTGTTACATAGAGCTCTTTCCATGAAAAGTGTTTTTAACATGAACTGCCCATTCTGCAAAGAGGAAAAATATGTTGAATTAGTTAAATACCCAATTCAAAAGATGTTACATGTAAGACTTACAAAAAGAAAGGACAGAGATACAATTTCTCATCCTCAATTCTCATCTCCAAAAAGCTATGAAAACCAGTTTCTTTATAAAGTTTGGTGACAAAACCTGACCAAACTTGATCTGAGGCTCTTTATGATCTTTAGTTATACTTAGTGGGGATGTTCATAAATCACCACAAAAATAGTATATTTGATGATGAGCTGCTATCCCAGACTTTTTTCAGTAGTTTTGAGTGAAATATTTTATACAGATCCTATTAGTTTTTGAATATCTCAAAAATTTTGATGCAAAACACAACTAGACCTAAGTTTTCAAATATAGGATGGCAAAGCAGTATTTCCCCAAACTGTTAATGATACAGTGATTCTACTAAATCCAAAGATAGTTCCAATAAGTATTTTTGTCCCCTCGTATGTCATGAGGATGAATCTCCGGGAAAAGAAAAAGGGCATGTGAGAACAATGTGCAGGCTGTGTGAAAACTGACACATGATTTTATAAGTGATGTAGCTGTATGACACTGTGTAATTACCAGAAGTTATTAATCCATAAAGATAACATATTGTGTTGTTGCTAATAGTTATCTCCCGAAAACTGAAAAGTCCCATTCTTTCCAAGTGCTTAGATACAGTGCTTTAGGACATTCTTATTCAGTAGTTCTAGTGCTTAGAATATTCTTCATCTTTTTTTTTTTTTTTTTGAGATGGAGTCTTGCTCTGTTGCCCAGGCTGGAGTACAGTGGTGTAAACTTGGTTCACTGCAACCTCCACCTCCCAGGTTCCAGCAATTCTCCCGCCTCAGCCTCCTGAGTAGCTGGGACTACAGGCACGCACCACCACACCTGACTAATTTTTTGTATTTTTAGTAGAGACAGTATTTCACCGTGTTGGCCAGGCTGGTCTTGAACTCCTGACCTCAAGTGATCCACCTGCCTCGACCTTCTAAAATGCTGGGATTACAAGCATGAGCCACTGTGCCTGGCCCAGGATATTCTTATTCAGTGTTTCCCAACTTGGTTAAGCATTAGAATCTTCCAGAGAGCTTTGTAAAAATACCCATGCATGGGCCTCATTGTCCAATATTCTGACTGACTTGGTCTAGAAAGGGGCCCTGGCAACAGTGTTTTAAAACCTCCTTACATGATGATTCAATGTACAGTCAGAGCTTTAAAAAGTCTTAATATCCAGGCTGTACCTTAGATCAGATAAATCAGAATTTTGCAGTGTGAAACCCAGACAACAGTACTTTTTTAAAAACATGCCCTGGTGGCTGGGCACAGTGGCTCACATCTGTAATAGCTCTTTGGGAGGCTGAGGTGGGCAGATCACTTGAGGTCAGAAGTTCGAGACCAGCCTGGCCAACATGGCGTAACCCTGTCTCTACTAAAAATACAAAAATTAGCCAGGCGTGATGGTGAACGTCTGTGATCCCAGCTACTTGGGTGGCTGAGGCATGAGAATCGTGTGCACCCGAGAGGCAGAGGTTACAGTAAGCCGAGATCATGCCACTGTGCTGGAGTCCAGCCTGGGCCACAGTGTGAGACTCTGTCTCAAAAAACAAACAAACAAAAAAAGCAAACATGCCCTGGTGCTTCCAATATATACCCAAAGTTCTAACCCAATTGTTGCAACCCCCTGATCTGACTGGCTTAAAGATTAAGGGTGTGATTGCTTTTTTTTTTTTCTGTCCTGAAGTAAGTCAGTTCTAGATCATCATCATAGTAGGGCCACCAATAAAGAACTGTAAGCATTATCCACTCTGCTGGTGGTACATTCATAAATCCTTCCCCATTTTCTTTAAAAAAGCAAAAGGGGCAGGAGGAAGAAGGTACAGAAATCACATGAAAAACATTTAAAAATACTTTTAGTACAATACTCTGTACCATGTCAAAACTCCTTTGGCACACAGTAAATCAGAGTGAAGAACAAAATTGAAAAGCAGAATTTGCCTTAGTTGAGGCTACAGTGTAAGAGAGAATACAACTTAGAAGGTAATAATAGAAAACCATAGCATTTTCCAGCAATTGATATGATAGTAAATTTATAAAGAAACACAATAATTTCCCAGTGACTCTTAACTGTTCAGGATGCCAATGCTAAACCAGGCTGCCATACATAATTCAAAGAAAGCTAGAAAATACATTCCACATATTAAATTGAAGATAATTTCTGCTCAGAGAGCAACTGAAACATATAGTAAAGTATACATTTTTTAGATATAAGATAAAGTTCTTTTGCTTTTAGTTAAGATAACTTTTTTCATACATTCTAATGGTCATATGAAAAAGATATTTACTTTTTTTCATCACTAACCCTGAGGAAGGAAGAATAAATGTGGAGTAGGCCACAAAACTCACTAGGAACCAATCTCCATACTTTTCCCAATTGTGAATAGCAATGAATGGGAGAAGTTCGGGATACTATACTTATTTAGGCTTCCACACACATCAGCTCGAACTATTTAAAATAGACATAACATTTGGGCAACTAGCACAGTGGCATTTCTCTGCTTCAACTGAGAACTATTTTAAATATCATCACTTTTATTTCCCACACTAGTTTAAACAAAACAAAACAAAATAAGACAAAACTTGACACTGATTATGTAAGAACTTTCAGTTCAATATATAGCAGTATGTAGGGACAATATAGCTTCATTGCTCAAGACTTCCATTCAGCAGAAAAAAGTATGCGTAAGTTCTTGGAATTCTTCTCTTTCACTAGAAAGATGCTAGCTGTTACAGGGGAGTTGATGAGAGCAAAATGTGAAATCCCATCACAATGGAATATAGGAGGAGCTGGCATTTCTGCTTTGCCATTACAATTATTATTCTTAGGATGGAAGTTGGAATTGCAAATTTAGCTGGACTCACCAGTTTCAACCTGTGGAAATGAAATAAAGTTCATCCCCTGGGCCAAAAACCCCAAGCAGCAGTTGGGAGCAAGAGGGCAATAAGAACAGAAGAAAACAGATTCACCGCATTGTTATCAAGAATGGGTTTCCCTGCTATGTGCTTTGCCTCATTTGTTGGGCTGTTGACCACCATGCCAGTGCTTTCATCCAACCCTGGAATGGAAAAAGAAGCAAGTGAGGTAGAAAATCCAAATGACTTGATTTTGTTTTTTATTTTCTTTTTCTTTTTTTTAAATTATACTTTAAGTTCTAGAGTACATGTACTTAATTTTTAAAAAAGAACAAAATAGGCTTTTTCCTCCAAAGGAGACAATCTTTGAAAGGTTCTAAGTGACTTGCTAAATGACTTTAATGGATCATTTATATGATGAGAGATATGGGACCCTTGATTACAAATGGCCCATTTGAATGCTCAGTAATTTTCTGTCAATACCTCTGGAATTGCTTCAGAAGTGGAAGAGAGAACATGAAAAGCAGAGAGGGCATGAAAATGGCTGGTTGGGCCTGCCTTCCCAGTGGTTCCCCTCCAAGACTGATCTATGAGGTCCCTGGGAGTAGGGATCATGTCTGTGGCCGCAGTACTGTAAACGCACGGTTGAGCATGGGGCTGGCACAAAGAAGGCACACGAAGATTTACAAAATCTCCCCCACTGCACGCATTTCTTTTCAACCCACTCAATGCAATCAGAAACTTTCCCAGTTAGAATCTAATTTAGAATAAAACTCACACTCTTTAAAAAACATATTTACTGTTTGTGCATGTAGAGTTATTGACCCTTTAGTGAGAATTAAGATCAGATTGCTTCGTCCTTAAAATCTAAATGAGACTAACAAAATGGAGAACAAATATTCTGACTGATGGGGAGAGGGGAGGAAGGGCACATAAATTTTCTGAGGCATGAAGAGCGCTGGGAGGACTGTACTGAGAGAACCCTTCTCTAGCCTTCCAACCTCTTCCTGATGTCAAAGGAGAAACATGGTTGATGAGAGTGAGGAGCAAATACACACCTAACAGAATATGTGAGTACACTGATAGGATGGGAGAGCCTTAGAAGCAAAGCACAGAAAATTTTGAGAAAAGCATACTCTACCACTCTACCAGATATCTTTTTTTTTTTTTTTTTGAGATGGAATCTTGCTCTGTTGCCCAGGCTAGAGTGCAGTGTCATGATCTCGGCTCACTGCAATCTCCGCCTCCCAGGTTCATGCAATTCTCCTGCCTCAGCCTCCCAAGTAGCTGAGATAACAGGCAGGCGCCCCCACGCCAGACAATTTTTTTATTTTTAGTAGAGATGGAGTTTCACCATGTTGGCCAGGCTAGTCTCGAACTCCTGACCTCAAGTGATCCAACCCGCTTGGCCTCCCAAAGTGCTGGGATTTAGATGTGAGCCACTGCACCCAGCCATCTACCGTATATCTTGATTGAAGCAAAAAAAAAACTCAGGGGCAAGAATAGCTAGCATGATACCACAGTAAAAAAGTAGGTGGTATGTATAGTCAGATTAGTACAATTATCCCTCAAATGGAATAGAAAAATGAATGGAAGGAATTGTGTTAAAATGATATGATCCAAAATGTCTTGCTTTTCTGGGATTAGGTAATGGCCCACACAAAAGCGTCTGTTCTCTGCACTATTGCGTCTTCCCCACACAGCTGAGAATCACTGCTGTGCAGGACTAATTCGACTAATTCTCTTTCAATTAATTTAATACAAAAGAATAAGAAAACCAAAATTGTGAGAGACTTTGCCCTATCATTTCTAGTCCTTCAACACCCTGTGTCTTTGGATTTGTTTTCATTGTTGACATTTTTTCTTTCTTTTCCCTATTTCTTTAACATACCAATAAGTTGCAAGAATGAAGGAATGTTCTTACCAGTATACTGCATTATAGCCCCTAAGTATGAGTCCACAATTGATCCTAGTAATCCAGCTAAACCACCAAATGCAATAATTGGCCACTGGGGGGCAGAAATGTCTAAATCATTCACAAAAATCAGCTGTGTGAGGAAGTATGCAATGCCCACAAAGGTACCACCAAGGAGACTGGAGACAAGGCCCACCACTGTAACTCCTCCATTGGTACCTGAAGAAGAAACATGTAGAAAATCATCTGGTTAATAATCAGCAAACACATAAAGGCAAGGACAGCAAGGTACCTATCTAATCAAGACTAATTTAAAGAAAGCATTCTCTTTAAAGCAATCTAAATACTGTAGCTATTTAGAAAATAGTATTTTCTCCTCAGCAACTCTCGACATTTTAAGCAATGAAGCAGAATGGTTCAATGAAGCCAGACTCCCTGGTTTCAATCTTGGTTCCGCTTCTCTCTCTCAATCTCTCTCTCTCTTTTCAGAGACAGGGTTTTGCTCTATCAACCAGGCTAGAGTACAATGGTGTGATCATAGCTTACTGCAGCCTCCAACTCCAGGCTCAAGTGATCCTCCCACCTCAGTCTCTCTATTAACTGGGACGACAGGTGTGAGCCACCTTGCCAGGCCCAATTCTGCTACTCTTAAGCTATGTGACTGTAGTTAATTTACCTAACTTCTTTGTCCTTTAGTTTCTTTATAAGACAGAAATAATAAAAGAACCAATTCATATGATTATTAGGAGTACTAAGTGGCAATCCGTGTAAAGCAGTTACAATAGTGCTCTGAAGTAGGTATCTAAAATGTGTTAGCTGTTATAACGATGATGAAGAAGAGGAGAAGAAAAAGGAGGAGAAGGCGATGATGGGGGGATAGGATGGGGTAGAAAGAAAAGAAGGGGACGAAAAGAGAAGCATCAGAAGACAAAAAGAAAAAGCAGTACAGGTTGAGTATTCTCTTTACCCGAACTGCTTCGGACCAGAAGTGTTTTGGATTTCAAATTTTTTCAGAGTTTGGAATATTTGCGTTATAGAGACTTACCAGTTGAACACCCAAATCTGAAAAACGTAAATCTGAAATGTTCCAATGAACATTTCCTGTGAGCATCATGTCAATGTTCAAAAAGTTTAAGATTTTGGAGCATTTTGGATTTTGGATTTTCAGATTTGCGATGTTCAACCTATGTAGCTGTTGATAATGTTGATAATGGAGAATTGAGATATGTGTTAAAGCACTGATACCATAACAGGCCCTCAATAAATATTCCATTGTTCCCTTTCTTTTCCTTCCCTACTGATATGTTTGCAAATCAATCTCTGTGTTCCTGTATTGCTTATCTAGGTCTTGCTAACATTTCCTGCAAATACTATTTATTATTACCAATTTAATAGCCTATAGAAATTTTCCAATTATTAAAGAGACTAAATAAAGTTTTTAAAAGGCTCTAAAATAAGAAATACATTAAATCAAGAGGTTTTTTTGGTTTTTTTTTAAAGACTCTCAAATCAAGACTCACCAACTGTGTCTGCCCATAGGTCAAAAAGAAGAAAAGGACTCACCAACTGGAACTTTCTCCCAGGTTGTTATCAGTCTTGGAGGACTTTTACTCAGAACTGTGCCAACTTCTGAAGCCCATGTGTCTCCAGCAGAGCAGGCCAGTGCAGCCAAGAGAGACAAACACATCCAGGAAGCGGAGTACTGTTTGGAAAAATCGACTGGGATTTCCCCAGGGCCATTTTCTATCATGTACAGCAGGGCCAGTTCTGTGGGTACAGCTCCATTACAGAACACCTGAATCCAATTCCTTTGCCCACCTGGAAACAAACAGATGAAAAGGACAAACAAATGCCTTCTCCTTAGAAGAAAAACCATGCAGTTATAGGTGTTTATGTTTTAAAGTTTAAGAAAAGAAAAACAACGAAAACATATTTCAAAACAGTAAAAGTGTTATGGTACATTTGCCCAGATTCTATACTGTTATTAACAAATCTGGAAAAATTATGATAGACTCTAGTGCTTCTAAAATTCTGCTGTTATTTCCCATTGTTGTGAAATAAATTATAAACTCAATTTGGCTACTAAAGGAATTCTCATATAAAATTGATGTGTTTTGACAGTCTAAACAACATTCTGATTGAAAGCTTATGTTGGCCGGGCGCAGTGGCTCACGCTTGTAATCCCAGCACTTTGGGAGGCCGAGGCAGGCGGATCACGAGGTCAGAAGATTGAGACCGTCCCGGCTAACACGGTGAAACCCCGTCTACTAAAAATACAAAAAATTAGCCAGGCATGGTTGCAGGCACCTGTAGTCTCAGCTACTCGGGAGGCTGAGCCAGGAGAATGGCGTGAACCTGGGAGGCAGAGCTTGCAAGGAGCCAAGATTGCGCCACTGCACTCCAGCCTGGGTGACAGAGCGAGACTCGGTCTAAAAAAAAAAGCTTATGTTAGGATGAAATGAAGTTTACTATTTTGAATAATATCAAACATAATCTTACCTTCCTTATATTCTGAATCTAGACGCTTCTTCATTTCTCCCTTCCATTTAGTGAGTTTTGAAGAAGACAAGAAAAACATCAGCAAAGAGGTAAAAAAGCTGAAATTTGCAATGGTTAGGATAAATCCAACCACGAGCCCTGAAAGAAACATATATAAACACAGAATTATATTCAATTCATACATCAATGCTGTGAAAAAAGGATGGATTTTTCCATTTTTATATTATAACCTGAAATGTACATTTCTAACAATTTGCATTTTGCCAATTAAGTTGTTACCAAGCAGTAAACTGAATGCGATTTTGAGTACACATTTTTTACCATATTTTAATCTCGTTTCAAGCAATGCCATATGAATGTAAGATATTATTTTAGATAATATTTTTAAAATACCTTTATTTTTAAAAAGTAGAAATAGAGATGGGGTCTCACTATATTGCCCAGGCTGATCTCAAACTCCTGGGCTCAAGCAATCTGCCCAGCAATGGCCTCCTAAAGTGCTGGATTGCAGGAGTGAGCCACTGCACCTGGCCTTCTTTTTCTGTAATAACCCTTTCCATTGCTTAGCTCAAAGTTCAGATATCACAACCAATGAGATAGTTATTCATCGACTCTTCCAGAGATGCTCAATTACTGGTATTTAACTTTGGTACCTTTTAATTGAGAGTACAAGAAATAGGGTAACTTGATATAAAGTATTAACAATAACAAAGTGCTTCAGCTCTGGAGTTGAAGAGTCTAGAGTTCAAACTTTGGCTCCTTCACTTACCTCTTCAAGATTAGGATAAGTTACCCAACCTCCTGAAGTCTCAATTTTGCACTGATGAAATGAGAATAATCAGAATTTACTTTACCAGCTTGCTGTAAAAAGTCAGGGATAATTTTTGCAATATGCTTATTATATTATCCAGGATGTAAGAGGTCCTTAATAAGTGTTACCTAATGTCATGGATACTAATAACAGCAACAGTTCCAGTGTCAAAAGCTCAACAATAATCATGATAAATATTATAATATTGTTATCCAATCTTTAAGTTTTTTCAATTGATTTTTAAAACATTAGAAAAGTTGTATGCAACTACTGAAGGGGAAAGTCAAAACATATGGAGGTATACAAATTGAAAGTCAAAGTGTCTCCCCTCCTCCTCTTCATGAATATTCACTGTTAACAATTTGTTCCGCCATCTCTAAACAAACCCAAAGTAGAAGAGCCCTAAACAAAATACACTGAGATGTTACAAATGGCATCTATATCCTTTTTACTTCAACCACCTTAAAATAGCACATGAGGTGATCAATGTTCATGTTGGCGATAGCTTCAGATTGAGGAAATGAACAAGACAAGCTTTGAGGGAAGGGTTTCTTTCTGTAGTCCTAAGAGAGCTTGGAACTTTTAGCAACTCCCACCTATGTCTACATTTTAGATTAGTAACTGCTATCTCCTGTTCATATCTTTTCCACCTCTCCATCCTGCAGATCTCTAAATATAAGGGGTTCACAGATATGACAATAGGGTACTCCCAAACAGTTTGAAGACTTGAGGACTATGGTTGCCTTCTGAGCCTTAAACAGGTAAATTCTGTACCTAACAGATAGCATCAGGGGAGTAAAATGACATTGTCTACAAATTTCTGACAATGGGAGTCAAGTTATACTCCAAATTCCAACCAGGGTGACCTGGGTAATCTCCAGGAGGCGTAAAAGAGAGAGGCAGGACTGGAATTTCATAGCAATTTATTTATTTATTTATTTATTATTTATTTATTTATTTATTTAATTAATTTATTTATTTTTTTGAGACGGAGTCTCGCTCTATCGCCCAGGCTGGAGTGCAGTGGCCGGATCTCAGCTCACTGCAAGCTCCGCCTCCCGGGTTTACGCCATTCTCCTGCCTCAGCCTCCCGAGTAGCTGGGACTACAGGCGCCCGCCCCCTCGCCTGGCTAGTTTTTTGTATTTTTTAGTAGAGACGGGGTTTCACGGTGTTAGCCAGGATGGTCTCGATCTCCTGACCTCGTGATCCACCCGTCTCGGCCTCCCAAAGTGCTGGGATTACAGGCTTGAGCCACCGCGCCCAGCCTCATAGCAATTTAATAAACTCAGGGCTAACCTATTGATTCATACATATTCTATGATAATTTAATTGGCTAGCCCAAAATGTAGAAAGTGAAGGCCAAAAGAACCAGAGGTTGGCAGACTTCTTGAACCACGTCCAAGGGAGGGGAACCTTTGATTTGTGGACTTGCGTAACTGTTTCTCAGACTTTGTACTCACCAAAGCAGCCTTCTAACTATAATCCGACTTCTCAAGTGGCCTGACTACAAGAATAGGGCATGCCTGAACAGTGATGTTTGTGTTCTTCTGCCTGGTAGTTCTTCCATCTGATTAATAAAGTGGCATTCTGGCTCATATAGCAATTCTTTATGACAATGAGCACCATTCAACCAGTTGTCTAGGCTCTAATCAACTCTGGGAACATGACAGAGTGAGGTTTCCACTTCAGAAAGACTGAAACCAGACCCAACGTATAGTGACCAAAAAGAGGTCAGGCACCCTTGTGAAATCACACAGAGCACCACAACTGGCCTCTCCTGACAACACCCCCTCTTGCTGTGCTCTTCCACAAACACTTTACCACAAATCCCCCTCACGTGACCCTCTCCTTATTCTGGCAATGCTTGCTCTCTCTCCAAAAGACCAGAGTCCTCCACTTCAGTGTGCAGCTTAGAGACTAAGTGTGACTGAACCCCTGCCCAATCCTCTCAATACTGAGGTATGTGTTTCTGTCATGAACGGTTCTAAATACCCAGATCCTGAGGAAGTTCTGTAACTCTTACTTCTCAATCCTAGACACACTAAAGTCATGATGTAGCAAAGTGAAATTCCTTATAACTGTGTGTATTAGTCCGTTGTCATGCTGCTAATAAAGATAAACCTGAAACTGGGTAATTTATAAAGAAAAGAGGTTCAACTGACTCACAGTTCCACATGGCTGGGGAGGCCTCACAATCATGGCTGAAGGCAAATGAGGAGCAAAGTCACATCTTACCTAGCGGCAGGCAAGGGGGCTTGTGTAGGGGAACTCCCCTTTACAAAACCATCAGCTCTCATGAGACTTATTCACTATCATGAGAACAGCACGGGAAAGACCTGCTCCCATGATTCAATTACCTCCCACCAGGTCCTTCCCTTGACATGTGGGAATTATGGGAGCTACAATTCAAGATGAGATTTGGGTGGGGACATGGTCAAACTTGTATCACTGTGGATAGCAGTAGTGGAAGGAAAACAGTAATAATAACTAACATCTATAAAATATTTGTATGCCAAGTACTGTGCTAAGCATTTTACATGGATAACACTTCAAGATAATTCATTGCTATAGATACCATTATTCCTTCACATTTTATAGACAGGACAAGTACAACACTGAGAGTTTAAGTGACTTGCAGTCATACTCTAGGATAGTATTCCCAACTACTATGATATATTTTAAATCAGCATTAGATTTTTTTTTATCCTTAAGGAAACAAAAAGTTCCAAACAGAAAAGCTGAGTGTGGTGGCGTGTGCCTGTAGTCCCAACTACCCAGGAGGCTGAGGCAGGCGGACTGCTTGAGCCCAGGAATTCAAGGCTGCACTAAGCTATGGCTGCATCACTGCACTACAGCCTGGGTGACAGAGCAAGACCCTGCCTCTAAAAAACATTTTTTTTTTGGGACAGGGCCTCGCTCTATCACTCAGGCTCGAGTGCAGCAGCATGATCTTGGCTCACTGCAGCCTCTGCCTTCTGGGTTCAAGCGATTCTCCTGGCTCAGCCTCCCAAGTAACTGGGATTACAGGCACCCGCCACTATGCCTGGCTAATTTTTGTATTTTTAGTAGAGCAAGGTTTCACTATGTTGCCCAGGTTGGTCTCAAACTCCTGGGTTCAAGTGATCTGCCTGCCCTGGCCTCCCTAAGTGCTGAGATTACAGGTGTGAGCCACCATACCTGGCCATAAATTTTTTTTTCACAAAAAGGTAGGAAAAAAAAGATAAACATTTCATAGAATGAAATAGGAAAAAAGCAAAGGTTTTTAAAAATCAGACTACATCTATTCCTAATCATCTATTATGTCTCTAGCACTATTCAAAGAAACATGGGACACAGAAGCATAAGATACTCTTTGTCCTCAAGGAGTTCACAATCTAGTAGATTTCCTTTACGCTTAAACAGATCAAGTGGCATGTTATACCACCATGATAATTTTTAGAAACATGCATATTATATTTTTGCTACCTGACTTTAGAACTATCAGTTACTACTCAAAGTAAGTTAATGACATGCTTCCATCTACTACTACATCTGATCATTTCCATCTCTAAGGGCTGGCAGCAAATAAATGACTTCATTAGATTTGAATCCTATTCAATAAGAATACTTCATTAAGCACTAAGAAGCCTAGAACTAGAAACTTTCTTAGTGGGAATACTTCATTTAATTTTACTCTGAAAGCATTAGTTTCAATTTTCTGCAGTTCTCATTGTTTTCTACCCAGAACTGTCTCTTCATCTTTGAAACCTCTCTATATACTTGTCTATTAATGCAGATGATAATAATAATCAGCATATATGAGGTAGGAGAGAGGTCAGAGGGGGAGGAGTAACGTGAGCAGAGGTATGAAGAAAGAAATGTTTGTGGCAATGCCAATTTAATAGTCATTCACGTATAAAAATATGGTTGAAAGTACATAATCACTAACAATGAACATTTTTGCACCATTTACAAAGATGTGTTGCCTCACATAATATCTTGTTTGAGCTTCACCAATAAGCCCATAAGGTATTACTATTGGAGGTATTTTAGAAGAGAGAAGAAAGTGAGGCTCCTAGGAGTTATGCAGCTTTCCCAAGTTTGCACTGATAACAGGTGGCAGTGTTAGGTTTCAAATACATATCTTTTAATTCTAATCAACATAGGACAGGAGTAGACGCCCAAGGGCTAGAAGGCAGCCCTTCCAGCAGCAGGAAAGAAACAACAGTAGAGATCATAAATGCCAGAGAAGCAGGACAATATACAGCACGGAAACTCAAGGAAGACAGAATTTCAAGAAGGACTTGACCTTTCTTTCTATAAGAATAATAAATTCCAAGGCGAGGATATCTGAGAGCTTTTTTTTTTTTTTTTGACACAGGGTCTCACTCTGTTGCCCAAGCTGAGTGCAGTGGCATGATCAGCCTCCTGTGTAGCTGGGACTACAGGTGTGCACCACCATGCCTGGCTAAGTTTTTGATTTTTTTTTTTTTTTTTTTGTAGAGGTGAAGTCTCATTATATTGTCCAGGCTGGTCTCAAACTCCTGGACTCAAGTTATCCTTCAGCCTTGGCTTCCCAAAGTGCTGGGATGACAGGTGTGAGCCACCGCGACCAGCCCAGAAAGAACTTTTTTTAGCAAAGCATAACTCCATGTTATTATATTTAAGCAGAGATTGTTCAAGTTTTGTTATAAATGAGTTAATACTACCAAAGTGCTAACAGCAGTGCCTGGTACATAGAAAGTGTGATATAAACATTTGTTAAATAGATAAAACATAACCATTCCTAATACTTATTGATTATATGGTAAAATAAAATTCATACAAAAATATCAGTATGTCTAGTTAACTTTAATTCTCAACTACCCCATAAAAGGAAAATAAATCTCACAATATAACTTAAACAATATTTCTTAATTATGAAGAGAATTGGCATGATTTTGAAGAACTCTGCCTAATAATAATAGTTACAAGCACTGAATAAATGTTGGCTATGTGTCCAGGCAATGAGGTAAGGACTTTAAATTATCTCATTTAATTCTCTCTATACCATAAAAATGAAATAAGGGGGAGATCCAGGCTTTGTGGAGCCCGAAGCTTATATAATTTGGGGTTCCCTCTTTAAGAAAAAGAGTACAAAAGTTTTGACCTTCGCAAAATTGACAAAACCATAGGACCATGAGAGCACACTGCTAGAGTTTATTTATTCAATTTTATCTCTCACTTCTTTTCCTATTGTTACTATTTTCTAGTCAAATGAGCCTTATTATTCTTACTCTCAAATAGGCCTCTAAAATATCTGGATTTTTGCACTTGTTATTCTGTCGGCCTGGAACATGATTCTGTCAGCTCTCATTGCTAGCTTCTTTGGATGCCAGCGCAAAATGATCTCCTTACAGAAAAGCACCTGACACCATTTATAGAAGAATGCACCACATCTTCCAAAATACGCACTTAACACTTAATTATCTTTTCATTTTTCTCATAAACTTAATCATTACCTGAACAGTTTTATATATTATCTACCTGCCCTAAAGAATATAAGTTCCATGAGAACTGACACCATGTTCTTTTTGTTTACAGATATAGCCCAAGTTTTTAGAACAGTGGTACATACTAGTAAGTGTTCAATAAAAATTTGCTAAAAGATGGGTCAGGCATGGTGGCTTACACCTGTCATCCCAGCACTTTGGGAGGCCCAGGCAGGTGATCAACTTGAGGCCAGGAGTTCGAGACCAGCCTGGTCAACATGGCGAAACCTTGTCTCTAATAAAAATACCAGAAAAAATTAGCTGGGCATGGTGGCATAGGTCTATAGTCTCAACTACTCGGAGGCTGAGGCATGAGAATCGCTTGAATCCAGGAGGAGGAGGTTGCAGTGAGCTGATCGTGCCACTGCACTCCAGCCTGGGAAACAGAGCAAGACTGTCTCAAAAAAAAAAAAAAAAATTGCTAAAAGAATGAATACATGGCCTGTTCTCAACTCAGTTTTGGAAAATTAATCCAGAATGCTAAGTTTGGACTGCTCTGTTTGAGATTACTAACAGCAACTTCCAAGAGTTTATTCTCTCCGAATGCTCTATTTTACATCTAGGAGGAGTGCTCCACTGTTTCTGCTGGTAGAAGACTAATTAATCAAACTAAAGGAGCAGAAAAGTCAAGGTTCATCTATCCTATTAATTTACTTTGTATCAATCACAAAATTTAATTTGTATGGTACACTAAAAGTGTATGTTAGTTTCTGAAATTTTGACAATAGGAATGCTGAGCAAGATGTAACTTTATCATTGTCTAAAATATGTAACACTATGATTTGTAGTCAGTCTCATATATTCAGAATTTAGAAAACATAAATTTAAATTATATAAGCAAGTACTTAGTAGTTACTGTAAACATTCAAAATAAAAACATACCTCCTAGAGCTCCACTGTGATCTAGACTTTTCTTTTTAAGGCCATTAGAGACGATCAGAACAGGAACAACAACAGAAAACAGCCAACGCCATGGAGAAATAGGTCGTAAGTTACCTAAAAAATTACAAAGGTGGAGCACAAATTGTGTGAAGTCTGCACAGGTTAGTTTTGGCAGTAAACTTCCATTACTGCTTTTGGACTAAAATACTGTCATAAGTACAAACACCAAGATGAAGTCACCAAAGAAAAATATAGTCATGCATCACTTAAGATAGGGATATGTTCTGAGAAACGCATCCTTAGGTGATTTCGTGGTTATGCAAACATCAGACTGTACTTACACACACCTGGATGGTAGAGCCTACTATACACTTAAGCTATATGCTATAGCCTATTGGTCCTAGGCTACAAACCTGTATAGCATGTTGCTGCACTGAATATTGTAGGCAATTATAACAGAATGTATTTGTGTATCTAAACATAGAAAAAGTAGAGTAAAAATATGGTATTATAATCCTATGGGAACATATTATATGTGTGGTCCGTCATTGACCGAAACATTGTTAGGCAGAGCACAACTGTATTTATGTTGAGACATGCATGCATATTTTCAGAGAAGCAGTCTTACTGGAGAATGGCCAAATAGGTTATGTTCAAGTTTTGAAAACCTTTTACTGATTATGATAATAATGGATATCTAGATATTTAAAATGAATCTCCGGTTCATTTTTTTTCAAGGGGGCATATATTAAATTTCAAGGACTACCTAGAATGAACTCTTTCTGTAACAGGGTCTTACTCCTCTCTGCCTTTTAGAGGATACCTGATTCAATGGTTAGAAATTGATTATTCCAGAGGCTGCATCCAGCTCACAGATGTTTGGCTAGCAGAGTGTTTTCAAATAATTTGAATCAATATTTAAAGATTAGAAGATATCATATAAAAATCCAGATTCTTGGCTTCTGTTTCAAAATTGGGAAGTTCTGGCCAACATGGTAGGATTGACTGAAGGTAAAGAGAGGTCCCCTCCTTTAAACAGGCCATGGCTTTCCCGTTTAAACTTCCCACCACTCCTGAAGGCTCCTAAACGCCAAGGCTAAGTGATTTCCTTATGGTAAAGAAAACCGTGAACCACTGCTTGTATCCATGTTTCTATCAAAAATGAGAAAATGGGCCAGGCGCAGTGGCTCACACCTGTAATCCCAGCACTTTGGGAGGCCAAGGCAGGAGGATCCTGAGGTCAGGAGTTCAAGACCAGCCTGGCCAACATAGTGAAACCCTGTCTCTACTACAAATACAAAAATTAGCTAGGCATGGTGGTGGGCACCTGTAATCCCAGCTACTTGGGAGGCTGAGGCAGGAGAATTGTTTGAAACCAGAAGGCAGAGGTAGCAGTGAACTGAGATCGTGCCACTGCACTCAGCCTGGGCAAAAAGAGCGAAACTCCGTCTCAGAAAAAAAAAGGGGGGGAAATGAAAGACAAAGAGGGCCCAAGCATTCAACAAAAGATGAGAAATATCCTATTTCTGGAAGCGAAAACTATTACCACATGTCTAACACACAAAAACTTACACAGTTTCATTCATTTGCATTAGGTGACTGGTCCGAGGGATATTTCAGTTTACAAATCCTGATTTATTCTATTTAGTTCAAGTCATAGTAAATACTATGACTGCATGACAACCATTCACTAACAAGAATCTTCTCTTATACCCCTCCCCTAAAACTCTGACGCCCCACTGTGAATCATTATGAATGAACAACCCTGAGAGCTTCTGTATCCCAAAGAACCCTTTCCAATTATTCACGTGTTCTCTTTGCAAAAAGCCTACAGTCTGAAATGGCAATCCCCTTACGATATAACCATTTAAGAGAGTTCACTTTCTCATTCTCCTTTTCATTTTTCCCTTGTTGTAAACTGACCAGTATTTTGTTTTCATAGGAGAAGGAAGTTTGTGTAAATGGAGGCTTACGCTCTAAAGCACCTTCAAAACCTTAAAGATCTGAGTCCAGAGTACCTTATATTTAAGCAATGTAGCTTTAGGCTTTAAAAGGAGTCTATTCTTTTGAAGCAGCCAAATGGCAGATAAGTCCTTCAGCTCTCCAAATGTAAATGTTATACTGTCTTTAATTCTTATTATATTAACAGAACATGTGAAACTGATAAACTACACTACTATTTTTTTTTTTGAGACGTATTCTCGCTCTGTCGCCCAGGTTGGAGTGCAGTGGCTCAATCTCAGTTCACTGCAACCTCCGCCTTCAGGGTTCAAGTGATTCTCCTGCCTCAGCCTCCCGAGCAGCTGGGATTACAGGTGCGTGCCACAATGCCTGGGCTATTTTTCTAGTTTTAGTAGAGCTGGGGTTTCACCATGTTGGCCAGGCTGGTTTGAACTCCTGACCTCAGTTGATCCTCCTGCCTCTGCCTCCCAAAGTGCTGGGATAACAGGCGTGAGCTACCGCTTCTGGTCCATTACTAATATTCTTATTCAAAATTAAAAGCATGACTGTAATTGCTTTACAAAGCTATGTTCACCTCACTTATCTTTCACCAAGACAGATGGAATAGTTACTTAACATATAAAGACATTTTGAAATAGGTATAACTAGGCCAGAAGTGGTGGCCTGTATTCCCAGTACTTTGGGAGACCCAGGTGGGAGGGTCACTTGAGCCTGGGGGTTTGAGACCAGACTAGAAACACAGAGGGACTCCCATCTTATAAAAAATAAAAATTAAAAAAAAAAGAAATAGGTATAACTCGAATTATCACAACAAGCGTTTATTAAAGGCACTGTTTATATTATCATGTTACTAAGTTAAATCAGGCTATGGAAGTTAAGTAAACACAACCATTCATAACCATTCAGAGGATATGAGTTTTGGATTTCACAATGGTATGGTTTTAAATTTCACTGACTAGATTACAGAGAAACAACTTAGAACATTCATACTTACCATAATAGGTGCTTGCAGTCATTGACATAATCCAGAAAGCTAAGGAAATGCAAATGATCAGGCTCAATATAACTATATTAGTTATCATCTTTATATATCTTTTGCATATATTGTCGTTAAGATCTGTCATGGAAAATAAGGATATGCGCTCCTGCGGGACAGAATATTTAGCGTTTCGGAGAGAAAGTCATTTACGATGTGAGCAAGACACTTGTTCAGAGGCAAACATAAATCCCAACATATTCCACCGACCAAACAAGCAAAAAAATCACAAAAATTCGAACTCCTTCCGGAAATTCCTGCTGGACGGAGAGCTCCAACTCGTATGGGCGAGGTCAACGCCTCACAGCAAAAGCAAAGCGCTACCCGATCGACGGTGAGGGCGGGCTCCAGGCTGCTCAGCGCCTCACGCCGAAGCACCAGGGGGAAAAGAGAAAGCCGAGGCAGCCAATCCGCGGTCCCGGCGCTGGCGAGCTCCACCCACCTCCCGTCGCAACCTTTTCACCCGCGGGCGGCAAAGGTCCGCGGCTGCAAAGGGGCAGCTAGGGCACCCGAACTTGGGCAAGTCTGGGAAGCAAGCCTGACGCGGCTGAACGCAGTCACGTCCCGACAGCTGCGCAAGCCGCCCTAGGGTCCAGGTCCAACTGGCCAAGGCCGAGACTCCAGGAGCAAAGCCCGCGCCTCCGCGCGCCTCCTCGTCTAGCGCCTCCCCCGTTGTGGGCATGCGCCGCAGCTGCTTAGGGGGACGTCACCTCGCTGAAGTGGGCGGGCACTGCTGGCATCCTCTCCGGCTGCATTTGCACTGCTTCTCCGAAACCACTTTATAGGTACTAAACAGCATTGTTTAGTACCTATAATGTGCTAGACTCCTGGCTGCTAGCGAGGTAAAGTTAAACATAGATTCTGTTACTGAGCTCGTCATTATTGTCATAACACCACTTAAATTGTGGAAATACCTGTCCTCACACCCCTTATATTTAAAGTGTGTTCATTTAGAAAGCAAAACGTCTTGTTAGCATTAAAATTCTGAATCGTGGCTGATTTCATCATCATTATTATTATTATTATTATTATTATTATTATTATTATTTTGAGACAGTGTCTCTCTCTGTTGCCGAGGCCGGAGTGCAGTGGCATGATCTCTGCTCACTGCAACCACCGCCTCCAGGTTCTAAGCGATTCTCCTACTCTAGCCTCCGGAGTAGCTAGAATTACAGGCGCCACCACCAACCCCGGCTAATTTTTGTATTTTTGGTAGAGACGGAGTTTCGCCATGTTGGCCAGGCTGGTCTCGAACTCCTGACCTCAGGGGATCCACCCACCTCGGCCTCTCGAAGTGCTGGGATTACGGGTTTGAGCTACCGCGCCCAGCCTGATTTCCTGTTTTATGTGAAATTAACTTGTTTGCTCGGGTTAACAGTAACTAACTGATAATTACACATTATTTATCAATTTTTTCAGTTAATTGCTGACAGTGTAAGAAGAGGAGCCAAATTCATTTCAGACACAGTGTGCACTTGTGTTTTAACCCCCAAGAGTAGTTACTTTAAAAAAAGCTCACATAATTTTAAATTTCAAAATACATGCCAGGACTGCTTGTCATTTTCTTTGGTAAGGCATCTAATTAAGTAGTTAACTAAGAACAAATCTGTGAAGTAGGACTAAATAGTAGTGGGCTTCTTGTACTAGATAATATACATATGGTCTTTATGCTGAAATTTATTATGTGCCTACTTTCTTTTTGTCTTAGTCTGTTCTGCATAGGTAAATGTTTGGATTATCTTACTTACCAAGCTGACTGGCCAATATCAATGTTACCAGACTATTGGGTAAAATTATTAATAATAAAAGCTAATGTTTTGGGGTTTGCACAGTGGCATTGTTTTTGTCTCTGCTTAGACAAAATTATAAACTGGTCTGTTTTTTTGTTTTGTTTTGTTTTTGTTTTTGTTTTTTGGCCTTGCTTCACCATAGTCACAGAGTGACCCTCTCTGATTAGTTGGTGTTCTATAGGAAAATCATAGCCTAGCTGTGAATGTCAAGCTATCTCTCAACACTGGGGTGTAGCTGTGTCAGGTCAATTCCTGGATGTCAGGGATGATTTTCTCATGACTAGTAGATCTGGCTAAAAATGCATATTAAATAGTAGTGTCAGTGAACTGACGCTTCAAATGAGTATTTTCCCTTGTATTTTTTTTTAGTGACCTATTATTGATGTTTTTCTCCATAAAAGTTATTCTAGCTTAAGACCAAAATAATTTAGAGGAGTTACTATAATTAAAATACGGTAGTTCTTCCTTACGTGCAATAGGCAGTTTCAGTTACCAAGGGTTAAACATGATCTTGAGGCAGGAGAATAGGGTCTGGAGGGAGGGAACCTAAGGTTGATTCATGCTGACTTCCTAGAGCTAAACCAAAAGGAAAACCCCAACTTTCCACACCTAAGTAATAAAAGGACCCGAAGCTACTCCCTCTGCAACCCCCCCCTTTTTTTTTCTGCGTGGCAGATAGAAAATTGAAAGTATCTCTGCTTGGTCGCTTTCTGCAACCAATCAGACGTTTGGGTAGGAGTGTAACTTTGTAACTTCACTTCAGTCTCTAATTGGTTGTTTTTCACAACCAATCACACTGATTGCGGGCTAGTACTTCATTTACATAGAGTGTACACCAAGTAACCAATGGGAAACCTCTGGAGGGTATTTAAACCCTAGAAAATTCTGTAAGGAGGCTCTTGAGCCCCTATGCTCAGGTGGTTCTCACCATATGGAGTTTACTTTGTTTTCAGTAAATCTCTGGTTTTGTTGCTTCAATATTTCCTTGCTTTGTTTGTTTTGTCCAATTCTTCGTTCAAAACGCCAAGAACCTGGACACCTTCCACTGGTAGCAATCTGAAAATATTAAAAAGAAAATTCCGGCAATATTCATAAGTTTTAAATTGCATGCCAGTCAGAGTAGCATGATGAAATCTCATGCCATCCAGCTCCATCCCACCTGGGACGTGAATCCTCTGTTTATCTAGCATATCCATGCAATAAACATTACTCTCTCGTTAGTCACTTAGGAGCCATCTCAGTTATCAGATGGACTGTTGCAGTATCACAGTGCCCTAATTTTAGTTTTATTACAATATATTGTTATAATTGTTCTATTTTATTATTAGGTATTCCTCCTAATCTCTTACTGTGCCTAATTTATAAATTAAACCTTATCATAGGTATATAGGAATCGGAAAAAACATAGTATATATAGGGTTTGATATTATCCAGGGCTTCAAGCATCCACTGAGGGTGTTGGAATGTATCTCCAAGGATAAGGGGAGAGGGACTATTGTATACTTTTAAAAGAATCTATTGTCATAAATTTTATAGACTATCAATCTTAAAAATTTCAACAAAGTCATCGTTTTTCTATTTACTTTAGAAGCCATTTTCTGGCAATGGAAAATTTCTGGTTAGGCATTTCCTAAACTGTATTCTTTAACTTAATAGTAGTTATTCTTTATTAGTAGGCATCCCTACCACTCAAAGACACCTGTGATCAAATTTGAGGAAGATTGTCTCTACATGGGATAGTTAAAGTGTATTATTAATGACTCTAAGAAGTTAAGAAACAAACACATTTGTTTAAATGCTTCCAACAGTTAATTGTCTTCCCAAGATTTCTTTCCTGTAGAAAACATGCAGTTTGAGACTTACTATAGCAATCATAGAATAAACTGAAAGTTCATTGTTGTGCTGCTCTTTAAATTTCACAATATAAATACCCATTTATGGTTAAGTGCTCTTTGATATAAAGTTTGGATTTTTCTGTGATAGACATTTATATTCAATACCAATCACAAAAATTATCCTAATGGCAAAAAGCACTTACTGTGTGAAATTATCAGATTTTATTTACAATCCCTTTGAATCTAATCCAAAGGGATTGGTTGCAATTTTCTGAAATGTGCAAATATTTGAGTGATTTGAGTGCCAACACACATATACCACAGTCTCTGCCTTGAAGGAGCATAGCAGATGAAAATGGACATGTAGACCATTACATTATAATAAGATGATGATTTTATCCAAGTCATATATAAACAGGACTCAAGGAGAAAAGCACTTATGTCCCTTTGGTATGTTTAGGGATGGTGTCACACAAGAGAGGGGAGCATCCAAGGTAAGAATTGAAAGATGACAAAGAGTTTGCTCAATGACTAAGCTAAAGGAAGGTCAATTTGTAAAGGTTTGTTTGGTGGTTAAGAAGAACATGAAAATAGGAAGTTCAAGAGAATGGAGAAGAGTTAAAAATAACACATTTTGGAGTGTTTGCTAAATAATTTATTAAACCAAAAATTCATCTGAGAAACAGACACCTCTTTTAAAAATTTTTTAATATAAAAATAGAGGTGAGGTCTCACTGTGTTGTCCAGGCTGGTCCCAAACTCCTGGCTATAAGTGATCCTCCTGCCTTGGCCTCCCAAAGTGTTGGGATTACAGGTGTGAGCCACTGCATCCAACCAATATGTGCCTTCTTGACATTAAACCCAAATATTTTGTTTTTTAAATGTTTGTAGTATAGATTTTAAAAGACTAGGGAGCAATTTGAAGATGTATTTGTTGTATTAGATTGAGCTCATTCTAACAGGGCCTTAGGGAGAGGGTGGGGAGCAATGAGGGCAGGAATAAATAAATGGAATACTGTTTTCCAGTAGCCTTGAGGACAGACACTATGTCTGTCAGGCACATCCTAGTTTGATCAGTGTCTCTTAGTGAGTTTTAAGATAGTATTTTTGGGCCAGGTACAGTGGCTAACACCTGTAATCCCAGCAATTTGGGAGGCCAAGGTGGGCGGATCACCTGAGGTTGGGAGTTCTAGACCAGCCTGACCAACATGGGGAAACCATGTCTCTACTAAAAATACAAAATTAGCTGGGCATGGTGGTACGTGCCTGTGATCCCAGCTACTCAGGAGGCTGAGGCAGGAGAATCAGTTGAACTCGGGAGGTGGAGGTTCTGTTGAGCTGAGATTGTGCCATTGCACTCCAGCCTGAGCAACCAGAGCGAAAAATCTCAAAAAAAAAAAAAAAAAAAAAAAAAAAAGAAAAGAAAAAAGAAAAGAAAAAAAGATAGCATTTTTTGAATTACAGTATTCCAAACTTTTTTTTTTTTTTTTTTTTTTTTTTTTTTTTTTTAAGACAGTCTCACACTATTGCCGGAGCTGGAGTACAATGGCACAATCTCGGCTCATTGCAACCTCCGCCTCCCGGGTTCAAGCGATTCTCCTGCCTCAGCCTCCTGAGTAGCTGGGATTACAGGCACCCGCCACCATGCCTGGCTTATTTTTTGTATTTTTTAGCAGAGACAGAGTTTCACTATGTTGGCCAGGCTGGCCTGGAACTCCTGACTTTGTGATCCGCCCACCTCGGCCTCCCAAAGTGCTGGGATTACGGGTGTGAGCCACTGCGCCCGGCCCGAAACAATGTTTTAATCAGAAAAAAATTAATAAAATATCACAATCTTCTTTCCCTTTTGTTAGTAAAATTGTGCTTTGATGTCTTTTTTTGTTTTTTGTTTTTTTTTTTAAGAGACAGGGTTGCACTCTGTTGCCCAGGCTGAAGTGCAGTGGTGCAATCATAGTTCACTGCAGCCTTGAACTCCTGGGCTCAAGCAGTCCTCCTGCCTCAGCCTCCTGAGTAGCTAGGGGACTACGTCACATGCCTCCATGCCTGGCTAATTTTTATTTCATTATTTTTGTAGAGACGGGTGTCTCACTAAGTTGCCCAGGCTGGTCTTAAACTCCTGGCCTTAAGTGATCCACCCACCTTAGCCCCACAACATGCTGGGATTACAGGCATGAACCCCTGTACTTAGCCTGCAAATACATTTTTGTGTGAGCCTCAAATTATGGTCAGGATAGAGATAGACTCTTACCATTTTTATAGCCCTTTGTATATCTCGTCTAGATTGCCTAACCAGTATCTAAAACAGTGCAAATAAACTATAATGTACATTTAGATACAACTTGAGCAACAAAAATGAAAATAATTTCTCTTCAAGGCTTTACATTATCTTTATTTGTTTTACCATTTGCTTCAGTTTAGGGAGAAGGACTTCACAGAAATCTTTTAGGGGGTCAGTGTAAAAGAACTTTCACAGAAATATTTATGTACATTTCTTAGAAATAACAGGCATGACAGTAATTTCCTTGGGGAAAAATGTTTAATATCACCATACTCAGAATACATTTTTGTGAATATGCAATTCTTTAGTATACATTACAAAATCCTCAATTTTAGAAAGTTTCCAACTGTCTAAATATCAGAAGAATCCAATATTTTGGTACAAAGATGAACCATTTCCTGTATTATAGCAAAATTAAAATCTACCCGTATTCTAACATTGAGAAATGAGATAAAACACAGTATTATAAAGTCTACTTTATAGAAAAGATCAAGTGACCTCAAAGACTTTACTATTTTCATATTTTAAGACACATGATTTGTCCTATTTTAGTAACCTGCTTCACATGTTAAACAAAGGGTAATGTGAACAGCAGAGAGGATTTGTTGGCAGAAGATCTATGTTCAATCTAGAACTATCTAGATCACAGACATTTCTATTCCTTGTGCAAGTTGGCACATAGTAAATGCCCAAATGAATAAATAAATTGAATTAACAAAGATGTCTTCATGTGTAAATCAGAGGTAATACCACCTACCACACAGAATGTAAGGAAAAAGAGAACAAATAAATACCAAAGTGCTTTATAAGATTCTGAGTTATTTTAAAAATCTGTGTTCATAGGTTTGTTATTTTACACAAAATACCAAATTTCAAATGAACTCCAGTACTGGATTTTGATGTACTATTTTATTTATAGCTATGTTTTCCTTTTAACAAAGATACCATTAACAACACATTTGTTCAGTGTTCATTTTAAAGGGTAAACATGTTGTCTTATTGCTCCTTCAATAAAACACCGTAATTCAGGTCAAATGCCAATGTCCTTGTACCTCCTTTGCTAAGTCAATACAAGGAGGAATCTGTTTTGTTTCAAAACAAAAGCATTTGATTATAAAAAGGTCTACAGTTTATAGTTCTTACTGAATTCCAATTCAACAGCATTTACCAAAGGGACCTTATAGCTATTTATTTTGTAGCATTTATCATATTGTGTTATAAATATTACTTGTTTCTCTCAGGAGATAGAGCAACTTGAGGGTAGAAAATAATGTCATATTCCTTTGTATATCAAGTACCCAGCCTTTGGCTGGTTCTTTGTAGAGGTTGGTGCCCAATAGACAGAGGACAAATAAACAGAAGATCTGTGTTGTGACCAGCAGAGGAAAAAAAGCTATTATAATTTCAGTTAGTTTTATGGTCAGGGTGATAAAAAGAAACCTATCGAACTGAAACAGGATTTTAATAGACTCCTTTTAGGTTTTTCTCTGTGAATAAAGCTAGTTCAAAGGTAGACAAATGTATACTAATAAAACAATTTGATGCAAAGAGTTTGGAGCATGTTGTCAAGACAGTAAAACGAAAATGACAGAGAAAACACAGAAAAGTTCACTCTAAAATTATTGAGTAGTAGTTTATTTAATACTGTCAAGTAATAATGAATGAAGATGAAGTAACCTTGTCAAAAAGTTGTTGTATTTTGCAATATTTTATTTTTATGATTTTTAAAATTTATTAAGATTTCAAGGTATTATTGTAGATGGGAACTGGGCTACATAAGTGTTTTGTATCTGGGGTGAAGGGTGAACCACATGAGAGTGGTTATACTTGGAAAAAATAGTTTTTATTCAAATGATTATTTGTCCAACTTATTTTGAGTTATAAGGTAGATGTGGTCAGTAAATGTTTGATGATTATTATATGCTGGTGAAAAGTTATTTGAAACCATACTAGAAAAAAATAAATATGTAATGACAATTCCAAGGAACTACATCTAATACTTAAGATAAAGATAAAATAACTAGCAAGATTTATAACATCCACAAAAAGATTTTCATAAATATCTGTTTTAAATACCTCATGGGCATTCTAAGAGACTTTTCCTACCTTTGCATTTCCTTGGGAGGCATTCCTTAGTAAAGAGAGTGCTAAAACTGTAAAAGAATTCTTACTAGGATCCAAGCAAATGCAATCCTAAATAGTTGGCAAAAAGTGGGAATTTTTTTTTAATCATAAAGTAGCTATTACTTTATAGGAAAGTTTTACAGCAATTTATGACTTTTTATGACATAATTATGAATTATGCTACCTTCGTATGTTAGTATCACAAGTTTGAATAGGTTGAGTTAAATAACTTGATTATATATTAACACATTTTTACATGATTTCAACAAAGCTGTTTGAAGCAAAGGGTTCCTATTAAACATTAGTGAAATAAAGCAAACCCTTTAATTGTTCAAGTGCCAATGATAAGAATAGTTCTGATACTTTTATTTTGTAAAATAATTAGCATTTGCATACCATTATCACAGATATACGCATATTTCTATAGGGAACATTTAATTTCCCTTATGCACTATGGTTGCTTTATTTGTATTTGCTGTTGTTGTTTTAGAGACAGGGGTCTCACTCCATTGTCCAGGCTGGAGTGCAGTGGTGCAATCACAGCTCACCATAGCCTCAACCTCCTAGGTTCAAGTGATCTTCCCACCTTACCCTCCCAAGTAGCTGGGAACACAGGCATGCTGGTTGCTCTATTTCACTCACTAAAAAAGGAGATAAAAAGCAAGCTGATGTCTAAGATAAACTGATGCCATTTTAAGTTATTAATACAAATTGTGAAGATATAAGTAGTTTCCTGTGATTAAATTTTACTGTGGGTTTATGAAGAGGAAAAAAAAATCCCACTATATTGATATACTATTTCTGAGGTATAGCATGCATTTAGAAAGTAGTTAAAAAGAAAACAGAAAACCTTAGGAGTTTTGGTTATCAACAAATACGTAAGCACCAATTTTGAAGTTGGAAATGTAAGGTCTTTAATATGAGAAAAAGAGTAGTATACATTTACTTAGCTAGGTCCTGAACTCTGAATTATTTTACAACATTTTCTTAGGTGAATATTATCAGCTACTAGATTTTACTAGTTTAAAGTACTTGAGGCCTTACCTAGTTTGGATGACTCAATGGTACTTCACATTCAAATATTTTCAAAATATTTTACAACCTATTTTAAAATCTAATATTCTTACGATAGAGGCCATGACAAGCTCACTTTTACTGGTAAAACAAAATACAGAAAGTTTTAATTTAAAAACTTGCCCTGTACCTTTTTTTTTCTATAAATTTTTCAAATCACAGTGCCAATTATAATTTAATACAAAACCCAGCAGTTTTAAGGTCATGTAAATGTTGGTTAACTCTTATTTAGCATCTTATTTAGAGTGTAATATGCCAACTTTGGTACAGGAAAAAATTCTTTTCTAATATAAGTTAAACATATTACTTATCATAAGCTGTTCTTTTAATAGTAGTTTAAAAAGACAGAAACAAAAAACACCTTTCAAACATACAATTTATTGGCAAAAATTTTAAGTCCATAATTCTAACGTAAGGCACTTCCATTCATTTTCAAATAAAAACTTCATACAAATTTTTTTATTCTCTTGTAATCAAGTCTTCACAAATTATACAGTAATGTTACTTCAAGTAAAACTTTATTAAATAATGCATTTTGGCGTTAAGTGCCATAATTATCTTTACTTCTGAAAAGAATGAAGGATAGGCATCAAGCTCTGTGCAAGCTAAACTGAAATGAAGGTACTCTTGGTCTGTTTTAGATCTAGACTCGGCAGTGTTTTATCTTGTTGATCTTGTTCAAGGATCTTAAAATCTTCCAAAGGAAGAGTGCTTAAGGCAGTTGGTAAAATGTGTTCTGATGTACCTTTAGGTAATACACTATTCGCCTCTAAATTCTTTACCAAACAAGTGGCTTTGATCCATCTTCGAGTTGCTCTGCGTTCCTTTTGTAGGCAAGTTTTCATTTTTCTTCTTAAGCTTGCTATTTCTTTTTCCAGTTTAATGATCCTCTTTTTTGCCTCCATAGGATTCCTAAAGGCATAGCTGTGTTCAAGTAGTACTTGCTGACTACTAATGTTTGATTTTAAATTAGATGGTCCAGCTGGGGAACAACTGTTGTTTTTCTTCAGAAGATTCCTTGACTTGAGTTTCTGAGCCGAATAAAATTAGAGGGTTGAACATAAATTATGAAATATCACAAATAAGCAAATAGTGTCCAGTTTTGGATAACAGAGTATTTAAACTGTTCTTTTAAAAGTCAATATCAAAACCTTAATAGGAAACAGCAGCAGCCATCTCATGTAATCCAAGATTAAGTTTTTTAACTGGCTGAATAAACTCTAGTCACCTACTTCTTTTTGTCCCATATCCAGAGAGATTCAAACATTGATTTGGAAATAGACAATGGACGTCCAAGGTTTTTTCCAAATTATTGACTATGATTCTATAGAGACTTTAAAGATCCTTTCCAATTTACTAAGGTCAATTTAGAATATATGTAGATGTTATTTATGATATTAATTTGATCCCCTTTTAATTAAATACCATTTTCTCAATCTGATGAATATTTTAGAACCAGGGTCCTACTTAATGAAAACTGAAGGATCTGGAGAAATATATTCTTAAGTATCAAGTTTCTAAATATATTTACCTATTAATTTTTGATGGTTACATCTTCAAGGATTTAAAATCTGGCTAGGAATATTTGCCAAAATCAGGAGTTTTTTTTGCTTTTATTTCTTTCATTCAAATGGTCATCAAGTCCTGTTAATTCTACCCACTAAATATTCCTACCATGAATCCTCTCCTCTCTGTCATTCTTTTTTTTCCTTTCTCTGTTCCACAGTAAGGCTGAACACTGTCATTCTCGATGTCACTACTTACACTGGGCCTCTATCATATCTGTTCTGACTGTATTATTCTTTATTGATCTCTGCACTTCATTTTGATCCTCATTAATCCACATTCTGCCATGAGAATAATTTTTCTAGAATATTTGACATTTCTATTCTGGCCAAATTATTCTTTGCCTACCTATTATCTAAAGGAAAAAAAAATCTTTACGTGGCATACTATACAATTTAGGATCTCACCCCATTCTGCAATTTACCATCTTGATTTATACTCCAGCAATACTAAGCCACTGAGAGTTTCCAGATTATATCATATCCTCATAAGTCTGTGTCTTTTATTCATAAACATTTTTTGAAACACATACTATGAATTCCTGGGGACACAACACTGAACAAATAAGACAATATGGTTCCTATCCTCATGAAACCTCAGTTAGTCCCTCTGCCTAGGGAATTGACAGGGACTCTTTTTTGATCTTTGTATCTCTAGCACTGAGCTTAGATTCTGGCATAATGGAAAGTTTACTTGTATTTATTAAATAAATAATCAAAATGTCAAAAATAAGGTACATTTCAAATTCAGTATTTGAGTATATACTATGTCCCAGACACTGTTTGAGGTGCTGAGGATTCACACATGAAAAAGACTAAGTTCTTGCCCTCCTGGAGCTTTTCTAACATCAGTGGTAATTAGCTTACCACAACCTGGTCTCCCATTCAGATAATAACTCATATACATTTAAAAGTGTAACTGTTACAAACAAGAAAAACAGTAGTTTTTCCTCTCTCAGAGGAAAACATGTTTGTCCTGCCTTTCAAAGCTAAACTATTTGTGTTCATTTTACCCTTTCTTACCCTTGGTGACCCTGTCTTTCCTAGCTAGGTTTTCCTCTCTGGTCAGATCTTCCCTAACTAGATAAAACATTGTTTTAATTCATTCATCTTATATGTTAATTCTTTCATTTTTTAATTTTACTTTTTTTGCTTCATTTTTTCTTCATTCTTTCCTTTCAAATATCACTTGCTAACATTTCCTACTCACCCCTCAGCCCACTGGTTTTTGATCTCATCATGCAACTGTAATTATTCTGTGCAAAGCCAAGATCCCTTTCCTCTATTTTAAACTCCCAAGGCTTCAAAAGCCCACTCTAAATGCCCAAGCTCTCTGAAGATTTCTGTTATGTCTGCCTCCCTCTGAACTTACATTCTTTGGTGTAACTCTGGCTGTGCTGCTCTTAAAGTACTTTACACATGTTATTTGTATGTCATTTTAAAATCAGAACACAGTGATGCTGGAAGTTTCATTACTCATATGATTTTTCAGTTTTACCAGTGGTGCAATTATTAATAATAATTGGTAATAATGTAAAATTCCAATATAGTAAAACAATTTGGATTGGGGAAAGAATATTGGAGTCAGGAAACCCAAACTCTGATTCTAGCCTGTACCTTTACTGTACAAGAGGAAGGTCTGCAACTTTTTTGAGGCATATCACTATAAATGAATTTCAGTTAATAACTGCATAAACAAAAAGGAATGGGTTCTAAAAATGGTTTTAAAAACAAGAGAGTAACATTACCTACCATAGACTTTATATGGGTACAAAAATCAAAAATGGTTGGAACAGCATCCATTTTAAGTCTTCGAGTTTGTCCTGTTAGGTCAAAACAGGAGGCTTCAAAGTGCTTTGAACAAAGAAATGTGTGTTTTCCTGGCACAAAATTTTTGCGCCTAACCAGGCGAACCCATTCTTTTCTTCTTTTAGGATCCAAAGGAAACCTTAAACAAAAAAAATATGCAACTCAAGTTCCAACTATCATAATTCTGGTTGCACCTAAATGATTAAAAGAAATTTCGAAGATGATTAAAAGTGTGTCCCATTTACATAGAAAATGTTAAACTCACAATATCCAGACACTGAAACAGAAACCAATTCATGGTAATGTTTTATAAGTTTGAAAAACTTAGTCAGAAACTGACTTGAGTCGTTTTATATTTCACGGCTTTTAAAAAGAGACACTTCTTCCCAATTAGCCCTTAATCTGGGCAGTAAAATAAAACATGACTAAACTGATTTAGATCAAGTTTAAGTAGAACCATTATAAGCAGGAGTAATTTCACCATGCTTTAATCTACTGCTGATATATGTAGTCAAGAAAAGTCAGATATCTAAATATTAAATTTTGTCAAGGAAAGCCTAGGCAGATGCTGGTACTCCTTCCTCTATGTCCCATCATTATGACACTTACCACATTATTTTGTAATTTTTCCATTTTAATTTCCAATGACATAAAGATTATAAACTTCTTGAGGACAGGGATCATTATATCTTGGTATATATTCTGTATTTATCTTTGACACTTAGCACAATGCTTTGCAAACAGCAGGGATTCAACAAAATTTGCTAAATTAATACAAATACAGAATAATAATATTCTGTATGTAAACAGCAAATATTTTTAAAAAGTCAACTCTTTAATTATGTAGTGCAGCAGAAAGCAAACTTACAAAAACATAAAATACTTTGTAGCAATGTTTTTCCTTTCATATTTCAAGTATAAAATACAGTTGACGCTTTAACAACATGGGTTTGAACTACACAAGTCCAATTATATGTGCATTTTTTCAATGAATACATTGGAATTTGAAACAATTGGAAAAAACTTGCAGACAAACCATGTAGCCTGGAAACATTGAAAAAATTAAGACAAAGGTATGTCATTAATATATAAAATATATGTAGATGCCAGTCTATTTTATCATTTACTACCATAAAATGTACACATACTAGTCTATTTGTCATTTACTACCGTGAAATATATAGATTTTAAAAAGTTAAAATTATCAAATTTACAGAGACCATACATGGCATCATTCAGTCCAGAAGAATGTAAACAAATGCAAAGATGCAGTATAATGATAACTGCATAAAACCAACTGTAGTACATACTGTGCTACTGTAATAATTTCATAGCCATCTTCTATTGTGGTGAGCTCAATAAGTGCTGTGAGTACCCACTTAACGTGCCATGTGATGCTAATTCTCTCTGTCTGAGCAATTTGTCTCTCCAGTAAGTTGTGTATCATGGCAGAAAGTGATTTCTCGCAGTTCTTGCATATTTTTCATTGTATTTAGTGCAATATCATAAACCTTAACTAATACCATGATACCCATATGAAGTGCCATTAGTGATGATGGATGTGCTCTAAGAAGCAGAGTCATGACAATACAAGAAAAAGTTGAATTGCTTGAGAGAGATATATATATCCCCCACAGATTTAGGTCTGCAGCTGTGGTTGCCTGCCATTTCAAAATAAATAAATCCAGGACCATTGTTTAAAAAAAAAAAAATCGTCAAGCTGTTGCTACAGCTATGCCAGCAGGTACAAAGATCTTGCACTTTTTGTGAAATATCTTTCTATTCTGTATTGGAAATGCAGCTTTTATGTGAGTGCACAACTGCTGTAAGAAAGTCATACCTATATTCCAGGGCTACAGGTAGTTTTTTTTTAGAAAGAAAATTTTTAGAAAAATCATATTAGAGTTTATATAGAACTCTGGAGAAAAAGTGAGGTTGTCATATGATAAAACAAAAGGAAGGTGAATGATCTGAAGCTGCAAATTTAAAGCCATCAGAGGATGTTTGATAATTTTAGAAAGAGGTTTGGCTTAAAAAATGTCAAGATAAGAGAGAGACAGCTTCTGCTGACCAAGAGGCTGCAGATGTTCCCCGATGCCATTAAGTTCATTCAAGAGAAAGGCTATCTGTCTGAACAGGTTTTTGATGCAGACAAAAATGCCCTTTCTTGAAAAAAAATGCCACAAAGGATATTTATTAGTAAGGAAGAGATGCAAACATCAGGACTTAAGGCAAGAAGGCATAGGCTAACACTGTTTTGTACAAATGCAGTTGGGTTTATATCAATTCTGCCCTTATCTACAAACCTGCTAAACCCTGAGCCTTGAAAAGGAAAGATAAACACCAGCTGCCAGTCTTTTTGTTGTAAAATGAGAGGCCCAGACACTGAGAACCCTTTCTCTGGATTGGTTCCATTAAATTTAGGAAGCACGTTGTCAGTAAGGTATGGCCTTTTAAAGTTCTTTCCATTTTGGACAATGCCCCTGGCCACCAAGATCCGTGAGTCCAACACAGAAAGTGTCAAAGTGGTCTATTTGCCCTCAAATTCAATGTCTTTAATTCAACTTCTAGATCAGAGGGTCACAAGTTTTAACATTACACATGGTACTCTATGGAAAGGATTGCCAACGTGATGGAAAAAAACCCCAACAAAGATAGAAAACATCATAAAAGTATACAAGGACTGCACCATTGAAAATGGTTACAGAAAAAGTGGTGAAAGACACCAAGCCCAAAACAATAAATTCCTGTGAAAGAAAACTGTGTATTTGTGCGTGACCTCACAGTCTTTATGACAGAGCTGATAAGGGAAATCATGAAAGAGATTGTTGATATGGCAAAAAAGGTGGACAATGACAGGTTTCAAGAAATGGATCTTAAAGAAATTCAAGAACTGATTTAAGACACCACACCAGAGGAATTAACAGAAGACTGCTTGATGGAGCTGAGTGCTTCTGAACCACTGCCAGATGATGAGGAAGAAGTTGAAGAAGAAGCAATGCCAGAAAAATTGACATTAGAAAATCTGGCAGAAGGGTTCTGATTATTTAAGACTGCTTTTGATTTCTTTTATGACATGGACCCTTCTATAATAGGGTCACTGAAACTAAAGCAAACAGGGAAGAAGGATTGGTACGATATAAAACCATTTTTAGAGAAATGAAAAAGAGCAAGACAGAAATTATGATGTATTTCCATAAAGTTAGAGCGAATGTGCCTGCCTTTCCTGCCTCCCCTTCCACCTCTTTCACTTTTGCCATGCCTGAGGCAGCAAAACCAACCCCCCTCTTCCTTCTCCTCCTCAGCCTACTCAATGTGAAGACGACAAGGATGAAGACCTTTATAGTGATCCACTTCCACGTAATCAATAGTAAATATATTTTCTCTTAAGATTTTTTTTTTTTTTTTGAGACAGAGTTTTGCTCTTGTTGCCCAGGCTGGACTGCAATGGTGCCATCTCGGCTCACTGCAACCTCCACCTCCCAGGTTCAAGTGATTCTTCTGCCTCAGCCTTCTAAGTAGCTGGGATTACAGTCACCTGCCACCACGCCCGCCTAATTTTTGTATTTTTAATAGAGACAGGGTTTCACCATGTTGGCCAGGCTGGTCTCGAACTCCTGACCTCAGGTGACCCACCTGCCTCGGGCTCCCAAAGTGTTGGGATTACAGGGGTGAGTCACCATGCCTGGCAGGATTTTCTTAATAACATTTTCTTTTCTCTGGCTTACTTTATTGTAAGAATACTGTATAGAACACATGTAACAAAAAATGTGTTGATTGTTTGTGTTATTGTTTAAGGCTATTAGTTCAATTTGGGGGGAATCAAAAGTCATACTCTGATTTTCGACTGTGTGGTGAGGGAGCTTCTGCACCCCTAAACCCTGTATTGTTCAAGGGTCAACTATATACTGATATGCATCCAGTGTGTCCCTGTTAAGGAAGAGACAAATATAAGGGGCTGTCTCTAAAAATTATACCAGTAACTTGGAAATATAAGAATCAACAGTCGCATGTAGTAAGCTTGTGTAAAACTCTTTGGTTTGACTACATTATCCTTTAGATATTAATTATTAAATGACTGGTGCTTAAAAAGAACCACAAAATCCAAGTTAGAAGATCATGTGGTTCAGAAGCCCCCAAATGCAGCCTCATTAGGTAACAGCTTTGGGTATATAGCATATACTAGGTTTGCTAACATTACCAGCAATGAGGGGCACAAAGAAATGAATGTCTGGATTTACAGTCAACACTCTCCCATCTTCTGTCTCCATCCCCCTCAACCCTATAGGCACCCTGATCTGAAGATACTAACATCTGTATATCACTCCACAATTCACATATGCATTTTTTTCTATTTTACAAGAAAAGAGAGATTTTTTTTTTTTTTTTTTTTTTGAGACGGAGTTTCACTCTTGTTGCCAAGGCTGGAGGGCAGTGGCAGGATCTCAGCTCACTGCAACCTCTGCGTCCCAGGTTCAAGCAATTCTCCTGCCTCAGCCTCCTGAGTAGTTAGGATTACAGGCGCCCGCCACACCTGGCTAATTTTTTTTTTTTTTTTTTTTTGTATTTTTAGTAGAGACGGTGTTTCCCATGTTGGCTAGGCTGGTCTCGAACTCTTGACCTCGGGTGATCCACCTGCCTTGGCCTCCCAAAGTGCTAGGATTACAGGCATGAGCCACCGCGCCTGGCTGAATAATTTTCTGATAACTTACTTACTCTGCCTAGCCTCACCTCTTAACAACAATCTAGTCTCATTTCAAAGATCTCTGTCCCAGTATTTGACAGTTTGGAAATATTTCCTAAAGACTAAGCTAAAAATCAGGCTTTTAACATATTTCTTCTTGTCAGGGCCTCGATAAAGACTCAATAAATAAGTACTATCATTGTATTATTTGTGTAAGACTCTTCCACTCTAAGACTGTCTTTCAGATATTATTCAGGTCCTTAATTCTCTTTCTTTTAAAGCTCTTTTAAAAACTAGCTCCTTAATTAGGAAATCAATGCCTTGAATCTAACCTTAACTTGACCAAATTCTACTTAAGACTGTTAAGGAATCCTATCTTATTAAGGAAGTTTTCCATGATCAGAGGACTGGGTTAGATGTTGCTATAGCATTGATACCACAGTTTTTTGGTTACTTTTCTATCTTTCCCACTGGACTGTAAGTTTCTCTAGGGTAGGAGCTATGTTTTTCACTGCTTTGTCCCTGAGTTTAGCATAGTATCTAGCATTGTACCTGTTAAGCACTCAATGAACTTTTCTGAATCAATGAATCAATGAACTAATGGGGTTAATTTGGCACTACTAGTCTTTAGATTTTTCTGTGCTGAAACAGAATATGAATAATCAATGATTTTATATTTAATTTTGGTGTAATGTTTTTGTACAGCACTAACCTTGATCATGTTTTGGATGTGTTGTTTGGACTTTTCTCAGCACATTCAAAGAGTGGGAGATATAGCCATAAGCTAAATTTAAGTTCACCTTAATTTAATAATAAATCATCACATAAATATGACGAAATTAATATTATGGTAAGAGAAGGATATATTCTTATCTATACAGTAATAGAACCAGGCTCTTACAAATATTTGATGTTTTGAAAAGTCACTCAGTAGTTTAAACAGTGCTATGTTGTGTGCATCTTCAATAATCAGTTGAATGCCTCATACATTCCAAGCACTGTCCTAGGCACTGAAGACACAGTAGTAAACAAAATAGACATAGTACTTCTCTTTCATGAGTGTATACTGTAATGGGGAAGGTAGGGAATCAACTAGTTGGATGCAATAGAACAGTGGTCACTGTCTCTGGACTCAAACCAGGGCACCAATCCTGGCTCCTCTGCATAATATCTGGGTGACTTTAGGCAAGTTAACCTTTTTAGGTCTCCTTTTTATCATATATAAAGTGGTGATAAGAATGGCACCTAGTGTGGTCATAAGGATTAAATGAAAAAATGTCAGTAAATGCTTAGCCCAGTGCACAGTACCTGCTAAATACTAAATAAATGCTATTTATTATTATAATAAAAGTAACTACAAGTGTCCATGAGTCTTATAAAAGGGTAAGTACAAGGTTGTATGGAATCATAAAACAGGAAGAGCTAGTCTAGTCAGGAGGCCTTAAAAATTATAGGAATCAGCTAGGAAAGTTAGGGTGGGTCAGTAGTGTTAAGAATATCTTGGGGACAGAGAATAGTGTTATGAAATAATGCTGGAGGACCTTCTAAGTCAAAGAGTAATTTTGAACCTTGTCCACCTTATCCAAAATGGCAATGGTAAGCCATTAAAAGGCTGAATTGTGAGAGCTGATTGTTAACAGAAAATCTGTGAGCCAGTTGTTAAACACAGCCGTTATTAAAATTAAAGTTGCAATTAAATAAATTAAAATGAAAAGGTAATGAATACCCAAATCCCCAAATTTCCTAGTGATTTTACTGTTATCTTTACTCTTAAGGTTGTCTGTTGTATCTGTATGGTGGAAATACTATAGAATAGTGTGAGACTGCACATCTCTTCCCAACTCCATAATCAGTGATGTTATATTGATAGCTTGAAACTAGACTTGGTAGTAGTATTTACATCATAGAAGGTGGGGAAACACTACAAATCAGGGCTTTTTCTCCTCCCTAGAGAACCATTTATTAAATATTTAGCAACATACTATTGATTATAGAAGAGTGGCTAGGAGTGCATGGATGGAAACAGTGAGCCAGTTAAAAGCCTACTGTAATAATCTAATCAAGGTGTAATGGTGAGAAGTCAAGGGAGAAAGACTTCCAAGTTTCCAGATGGGTAGTGTCTTCATTTACTGAGAAACAGAGTACAGAAAGTGGGGGTATGTTTGGGGAAGGGCAGTTTGTCAATATAGATAACAAATCTGGGTAACTAAAAGACCAGAGAAATACTGAGTAGACACTTGCCTATAGGTCTAGAACTCATTAGACAGAGATGGACTGGAGATACTGATTTGGGAGGCATCAACAGGTAGATGCTGAGACCACAGAACAGCTGAAATTATTTTGATATGAGTGTGAAGACCTGGGTTAAGGAGTAGAGAGAAGAGTAGCAAAGGAGATTGAAGACAGGCCAAAAAAGTAAGAAGATAACCATAAAATTAGTGTCAATTAAAAGTAGAGAGTATTTCAAGGAGGAAATGATCACACACCATGAAAAATGAATGTAGAGAGACATAAAGGTCATGTTAGCAAGAGCAATTTCAGATTACTGGGGAGACTTAAGACTAGAGTTGGCTAAGAGGTAAAAAAGATAGAGACAGTAAGTTTAGGCAAAATAACTTGCACATGGAGATACAGAAGTCTACTAATGGCCAGGCACAGTGGCTTATGCCTGTAATCCCAGCACTTTGGGAGGCCGAGGCAGGCGGATCACGAGGTCAGGAGTTCGAGACCAGCCTGGCCAATATAGTGAAGCCCAGTCTCTTCTAAAAAATATGAAAATTAGCCAGGCATGTGGGCATGCACCTGTAGTCCCAGCGATTCGGGAGGCTGAGGCAGGAGAATGGCTGGAACCCAGAAGGTGGAGGTTGCAGTGAGCCAAGATCGCACCACTGTACTCCAGCCTGGGTGACAGAATGAGACTCTGTCTCAAAAAAAAAAAAAAAAAAAAAAAAAAAGTCTACTAATGTCCCAGTAGTAAAGGAGTGAATCAATTGGACCTGGTTTGTATTTACGAATTAGGAATGTATTTTTATTATAACGAATACTATTTTAAGACCTAAATTTCTGAGGTTACACATGAAAATATTCAATTCATAGGCAAATTTTATGCATGTTATTGTACCACCATCCATCTTTTTTTTGTTTTTTCTTTTTTTTTTTTTTTTTTTTTTTTTTTTTGAGACGGAGTCTCGCTCTGTCACCCAGGCTGGAGTGCAGTGGCCGGATGTCAGCTCACTGCAACCTCCACCTCCCGGGCTCACGCCATTCTCCTGCCTCAGCCTCCTGAGTAGCTGGGACTACAGGCGCCTGCCACCTCAACCGGCTAGTTTTTTGTAGTTTTTAGTAGAGACAGGGTTTCACTGTGTTAGCCAGGATGGTCTTGATCTCCTGACCTCGTGATCCGCCCGTCTCGGCCTCCCAAAGTGCTGGGATTACAGGCTTGAGCCACCGCGCCCGGCCTTTTGTTTTTTCTTGACCCTGGCAATACAGGGTCTCACTGTATTGCCCAGGCTAGAGTACAGTGGCACAATCCTGGCTCAGTGCAGCCTCAACTTCCCCAGTTCAGGTAGTCCTCCCACCTCAGCCTCCCAAGTAGCTGGGACTACAGGCACGCGTCACCACGGCCAGCTAATTTTTTTGTAGAGACGAAGTTTCATCATGTTTTCTAGGCTGGTCTCAAACTCCTGGGCTCAAGTGATCAGCCCACCCTGACCTCCCGAAGTGCTGGGATTACAGGTGTGAGCCAACACAACTGGGTTAAACATTGTTACTGGTGTCTGGACTACCCTCCCTCATCTATCCAAATTACTAAATTCAGTAGTTTCTCCTAGAACATTTCTCAAATCTGTCCCCTCCTCTCCAATTCTACTCTAATATCACCCTAGTCTAGAAAATTGGGTGGACTTTTCCTTGTTTTATTTACTACAGCTTCCTAACTAGTTTTTCTCTGTCAGCTCACACCTTCCCTAATGCCAGCAACTGAGTACAGGATTTAGTTTAGTTGACATTGTAACAAGATTTCCCTGTGAAGGAAAAAATAGGTACATTAATATTCTGTAATAAGTTCCTTTCTCATCAAGTTCATTCCCGATGATGCCTTGACCAGCACTTTCAGTAATACTACGATTCTCTACACTGCAACCAGAGGACTTTTTAATATGCAAATCTAATCGTGCCATTCATTTTTTAAACCCTCCATGGCTTCTTAAGTACTCTTAGAATAAAACAGAAAATACTTAAGTAGCATGCAGGACCAAATCTGTCATCCTTTGGTCTCATTTGAAATATCACATCCTTTGAGAAGTGTTTTTTGACTTTCCAAGACTAAGTCAGGTCTCTGAATGTTTCTTCTGTGGCACTTAATTATAATGATTTATGTCTTTCTCCACCACTAAATTCTAAACTCCAGGAGGATTAGACCTTTCTGGATCCTTAGCACAATGTCAGGTAATTAGGAACTCCGTACATACTTGATGGATGAATGAACAAAGCACTATACATGCATCAACTAATTTAAAAACAGAAACATCACAAGATTTTTTTTAAGTGGCAGATTTTAATAAAAGTACAGTTTGTAATAGTGAGGTAGGGAAAAAGGTCAAGGATATAATTTCTACATACTAACATCACATACGTTGTTAGGTATATAAAATATATCAAATCAGGACCGGTGTCACTTAACTTTTTAATGTGTCTTTTCTTCAGGCACGTGGCAGGCACTTGCAGAGAAGGTAAACATTTACAGAGTACCTGTTATTTTCCAAGCATTGTTCAAAGTGCTTTCAAGAGTTCTGGTTTGACAGAACTAAATAATTTTGATTTTTCTTCCAGCAAACAAAAGAAAACCTAGGTTCTTTTTATTACTCTGTTCTAGTAAGAACAGAAAGGTTATCTTTTGCACTTTAATTAACATCGCTTAATTCCATGGCTATCAAAGATGACTCAATTCCTTCGCAGAATTACTATGTGACTATTAGAAATCTAAATGCCTCCCAAGTCAATTCATCTAGTGAGAATTTCCTAATTTTAACAGGAACACAGCAGGCTTTTACGGTGATAGCTGATTGAATGGGAAGATCTCTTTCTCCCTTACGGCGTCATTCATGTCAAGACCCGGTCTAACAGAGGAATAAAAGAGTAGAAAATTACGATATCCTCCTGTTACTTTTTTACTAAGGGGTAATCACCAAACAGTACTTGGATTTCTTTTAGAAAATGAGTAAAGCTTCCCCGAAAGCAGGGAAAAATTGGACGGATTTGAGAAAAACAAAGGACGTATCATGCTTCCCTGCTACCAGCTGGGAAAGTTATTAGAATTAGGAGAATCCTCCTGTTCCTTCCACACAAGCGATAGCCAGAATAGGAACTCCAGTTTCCGTCACCCCCACTCCCTGCCCAGGTTACCTGTGGAAGCTGATGTTAATGTGCTTGTTGTAGGTAGTGGCACAGCCCGCCGCGGCGCAATTGGTCGGCATTTCCCTTTCCCACTCATTCAGCGCCCTTAAGTCTCTACCGAGGCGCTGGCTGCTAAGCTTTCTTCTGGCAGAGGCTGGACAATCGAGGCAGGCGTGCCTTAATCGTGAGAGCTTAGTCGTGAGAGCGGAGTGGGAAGAAGGGGTGTGTATGTGGGGGCGGAGGCGAGGGAGGGTCAACCTTCCCTTTCTCTTTATTAATATGGCGGACTAGAGCCCACAGAACTGGCCCTCTGGAGCTCTAGTCGCCTTCGCTTGACTTCACCAACATGGCGGACACAACCCGTTCTCTCTCCCCGCCCCCAAAAGAGAGCGGATCTACTGCGTTTCTTTGGCAGCGGTCCTCACAGCAATTAAAAGGAAGTGTTTTCCCCTCCGATTACTATAAATTATAAGAGTTTTACAATAAAACTCTCTCAAAGATGCAACTAAGAGCAGCTCCACCTACTTCTGCATGCACCCAGCTGTACCAGGCCAGATCCTGCAGTGGGTCTGACCCGTAGACCGGAAGAGTGAATCCGAAGAAAGAAGAAAGACTACAAATCCTAGTGAGTATCGAGTGGTCTTATTATCGCGTGAACTGTGAGCCTTTGTTTCCTGCGTGTCGCAGGAAGTGACGTTTCGGGTACAGCCGCTACCAGAGTCCCTTTCTCGCGAGGCGGAAGAACCCCGATCGCTGAGGAGCAAGGGGGCGCTAGGAAAAGGAACTGGGTTGCGACGGTCCGGCGAGAGAGAGCTGGGGTGCGGGGAAGTTGGGGAACAGAGGCCGCTAGGTGTGCGAGTAGGGTAAGACCGCACCGACCCGGCGGAAACGAGGCAATTGTCGGGTGGATCCCCGGCCGGAGAGCTAAGGTTGTGTGGAAGGCGCTGCTCCCCGGATGGCGACCGCAGATACTCCGGCCCCGGCCTCCAGTGGCCTCTCGCCGAAGGAAGAAGGGGAGCTTGAAGATGGGGAGATCAGTGACGACGATAATAACAGCCAGATACGGAGCCGGAGCAGCAGCAGCAGCAGTGGCGGCGGGCTGTTACCCTATCCGCGGCGAAGGCCTCCTCACTCGGCCCGGGGCGGTGGATCCGGCGGAGGCGGTGGCTCTTCCTCGTCATCGTCCTCTTCTCAGCAGCAGCTGAGGAATTTCTCACGCTCGCGGCACGCGTCTGAGCGGGGCCACCTCAGGGGACCCAGCAGCTACCGACCCAAAGAACCATTCCGGTCTCATCCGCCCTCTGTACGGATGCCTTCGAGTTCACTGTCCGAAAGCAGTCCCCGGCCGTCTTTCTGGGAGCGGAGCCACCTCGCCTTGGACCGTTTCCGCTTTCGAGGCAGGCCTTACCGGGGTGGGAGTCGCTGGAGTCGGGGGCGAGGAGTGGGTGAGCGAGGAGGCAAGCCGGGGTGCAGACCCCCTCTGGGAGGAGGAGCAGGATCCGGGTTCAGCAGCAGTCAGAGCTGGCGAGAGCCCTCTCCACCTCGGAAGAGCTGTATCCTTAACGTGGCGGTCGGCGCTGGGTGTGTCACTTACCAAAGTTCCCTTTAGCGTCATTACTAGGTCTGTGAGACGAGTGTAACTTTGAATCATCAGAACCGCTGATTTCTCCCTGTGTCAGTATACTTAAAGTAAGTTGTTCCTTGGTAATTCCCCGTGTGTCACACTATAGCGTTATTCTTAAGACTGCTTCATTGGATATATTAACGTGCTATGGATTGGGTTAAGCTAATGAAATCTAAGACAGTTAAGTCTGATTTGTAATAATACCTTAGAAGCCCAAGTTTCATTAGCATTTGTATTTTTGCTGGGACAGAAACTTTGTATTTTATGCGAAGTTGACATATTGTTAGAGAAAAATATTCATAAACAAAAAATACTGTTGCTTTATCATATTGCGGTTTGACATTGAAAATTGTAAAAGTTTGTCTGCGCAGTCCTGCACTATTTTCGTGATTCTGTTTTTATCTTGATTTATTCCGGTTGCTGCCTTTTAAATTGCGGGGGAGGGGAGGGGAGGTTAAAAAAAACACTCTGGTGTCTTTAACAAGTCTGTTTCAGAGCTTTTTGATTTATTTGATCTTTTTGGAACGCTTTACCTCCTTTACGTTTGTATCTGTGTTCACTTTTGCGCATTGTGTAACTCTTCGTGCTGACCAAATGAGGGCCAGAAAGAGAAAGATAAACTTATCAGCATTTTTATTTTAATACGTTAGAGTGAAGGAATGTGTATGCGAGGGTGGAGATTACAGATACGTTGAGAAAGGAAATAGTAACATACCAGATTTTTGCTACTTGTAACCTTATTCTCAGTTTTAAACGTTACTGAGTTTACCCAGGATTTATACAGAGGAATCACTCATCCGAAGGTTTCCTGTTTTATAATGGGTTTGTAAAACCTATCTTGACTTACACTGTGACCATCGCAAAAGTTTAAAGACTTTCATTACTGGTTGTAATTCCCATAGTGTGATTTTTAATTTCGTCATTATATATGAAACTTAAAAGTAATGACAGTTATTTGGAAGACAATCAGAATTACTTTTATAGAACACTTAGGTCCAGAATAGGTCTTTCTCAAATGTCATGATGTAAAAGGGGCAAGGAATGTACATTTAGGTAAGAAACGGCAGCTTCTGATGCTAGTCCCCTGAAAAACCTTACTTCTGCAACCAAAAATTGGGTTAGGAACATTTTAGGATTGTTTCAGAGAAAATCATGTAGGCGCTGGGCGTGGTGGCTCACACCTGTAATCCCAACACTTTGGGAGACCGAGGTGGCTGATCGCTTGAGATCAGGAATTCGAGACCAGCCTGGCCAACATGGTGAAACCTTGTCTCTACTAAAAGTAAGAAAGTTAGCCAGCGTGGCACTGGGCGCCTGTATTTCCAGCTACACGGGAGGCTGAGGCAGGAGAATCGCTTGAGCTCGGGAGGCGGAGTTTTAGTGAGCAGAGATTGCACCTCTGCACTCCATCCTGCGCGGTAAAGCGAGACTCCGTTTCAAGAAAAGAAAAGAAAATTATGTAGATATTTAACTTTTTAAAAGCCAGCACATGGTTCTTCCAAGAAGGTTAGAAAATGTTTCTTAATCCATGGATTTGTAGTCTATTTTCAATCCAAAAGCCAGAAAGGCTGTTTGAGCATATGTGTGTGTATGATTTTAAAATTTTTTTCAATTAAAAAAATTTTTTATTAAATTTATTTAAGAAAATTTGAAGAGACGAGGTCTTGCTATGTTGCCCAGGCTGATCTTGAACTTGTAGCTTCAAGAGATCCTCCTTCCTTGGACTCCCAAAGTGCTGGGATTTATAGGTGAGAGCCACCAGTCTATGTGTTTTGTAAAGGTACAAAGATGAAACCTGTAGTTTGTATTAGGGAAACAAATGAAAATAAGTAGTTGTAGTTTAATGTAAAAAGTTGAAACTGAGGTATGTGTATAAAAAGTACTATGGGAGCTCAAAAGTTTTTCTTAAAATTTTTATTCTGTATTAGAAAAGGGGGAGGTGAGTGGGCTTTCTGCTTTTATCCTCCTTCTGCGTGTTTATTCAATACTATTTTGGGCCTCTATCATAGACCTTTATTAATTGGTAAGCTTGTATGTTTTTATTAGTAAACTGGCATATGATGTTGCAAAAAAAAAGTACCGGAAAATATCCAGTCTGTGTGACTTTGATTTCTGTAGTAACTTGTCATAAATAAGATATCTTACTGTTTTTCTTTTCACAGATGCTGCACTTAAAAGGATGCTTATTTTGATCCTCTGCTCATTGTTTTCCTCATGAAGTATCACTGATTCATCCTAGAGGTGGTGTTCTTTTTAAGAATTTGAGAAGGAAAACGTAGTTCCCAGCTACTTTTGTATAATGTGAGCAAACAAAATATTTGTTACAACACTTTATTCAAATTTATTTAATATCAAGATTGTACTCAGTTTAATTCATATTTCCACTGTGTGATTATAATAATATAATAATACCTTTTTTATTTTGCAAATACTGTATAAAGAAATAATGCAGGTTACTCTGTGGCATATTTCTGTAATTTAGAAGTAAAGTAGCCTGAGTATAGGGTTTATTTATTTCTGTTTTTGTCATAACTCCTTTCACTGTAATAACTAAGATATGCTAGTTGCAACTTTAAAGAAATAGAATAAACTAGATTCAATTGCAGTTCTTATTTTCATCCTTAATTTTTCTTAATGATAGACACTTTGTCAGTACATCTTAGCATGTCTCCCTTGAATGACTGCTCTTTTAAACTTTCAAATCTGATGAGAGCTAACATAATTAGGCCAGTGTCTCTCATCAGTAAAAAGTCATTCCATTTTCAGCTGTAGCTGAAAAGGTTGAATAGCACTTCTTTTTGTTTAAACCAAGGTTCAGTTAGAAATTGTATCTTGACAAGCGTAAAATTAAATCTGGTAAGTGTTGGTTTGATCTTAGCTATTCTGTATAGATAGGGATTTTCTTTAGCCTTAAAGGAGATTAGTCAGTTATAGTTGTAACTCAATTGCTTTTCCTTATTTTTCTATTTAGCATTTTTATTAGTATATTTAATCATTTCCCTTTGCAGATATTTCCAAGGTCTTCAGTCTTTTTTTTTTTTTTTTTTTTTTAACTGCAGTTGTGCCTTTAAATGACTCCAGTGAAAAGTAAGATATAAATGCAGATAATTATAGAACTTACGTACAAAGAGTGCATAAGAGGGGAAGGGGGAGTGAGAAACTCCGGCTTCATAGAGGTGACGCTCGAATTGGGGTTAAGTTGAAGAACAGACAAACTTAGACACAAAGCTATGCAAAAATTGTGATGAACAGGGAAAAAGTAAGTTTGGAAAGGAAAGCACAGGTCAGATTATATTTATTCTCAGGATTTTGGACTTTTTTATTAGTGAAATTTAAACAAGGGGAGTAATCTTTTTTTTTTTTTTTTTTTTTTTTTTTTTTTTTTTGAGACGAAGTCTTGCTCTGTCGCCCAGGCTGGAGTGCAGTGGCCGGATCTCAGCCCACTGCAAGCTCTGCCTCCCGGGTTTACGCCATTCTCCTGCCTCAGCCTCCCGAGTAGCTGGGACTACAGGCGCCCGCCACCTCGCCCTGCTAGTTTTTTTTTTTTTGTATTTTTTTTAGTAGAGATGGGGTTTCACCGTGTTAGCCAGGATGGTCTCGATCTCCTGACCTCGTGATCCACCTGTCTCGGCCTCCCAGAGTGCTGGGATTACAACAAGGGGAGTAATCTTATATTTTTATTCTAGAAAGATTACTCTGGCAGCAGCAGTATGAAGGATGGCTTGTAGGAGATAAGAGAAATATCTTTTCACCAGGGTAAACTCTCCTGTGGTAGGTAAAACGGTGGAGGTGCATTAGAATGCTCAAAATAAGAAGAGAAAGAGGCTAAGTAGTGCTCTCTGAAGAGCACCATTATTTCACAAGTTAGAAAGGACTCAATGGAGACTTAAAAGACAAAAAACAAACAGGGAAACAAAGGGAACGGGGAGTTATAGAAGCCAAAAGAGAAGTGGTTTATGGTGTCAGATTCTCATAGGGGTCAGGTAAAAAAAAAAATAAGGTTTGAAAACATTGATAAGGAAACTTAGCCACAGCAGTCTCTCTAGATTAATGGGACAGAAACCAGATTCCATTTGGTAAGAAGGGTACAGAGAAACTGGTTTTCTTGCAAGAAACTTGACTTTGAAGAGATCAGAAAACCAGAGATTTACTAGAACAGTTTTGCTGTAGAACTGTTAAGATTTTCAGATGTACTTACTGCTTATTTTTGTTTCTCAAATGATGGTAATTCTCATTTTTAGAACTGATCATCAGGAGAGTTTAAAAACCTTTTCTGCTGCTTGTCCTGTGAGGAGTTTAAATAGAAGAACCATATTTGGGGTACTGTATTGTTACATCCTAGCCAACTGAAAATGATGTGTAGGCTGGGTGTGGTGGCTTATGCCTGTAATCCCGGCACTTTGGGAGGCCAAGGCAGGTGGATCACCTGAGGTCAGGAGTTTGAGACCAGCCTGGTCAACATGGTGAAACTCCATCTCTACTAAAAATACAAAAATTAGCCGGGCATGGTGGCACGCACCTGTAATCCAAGCTACTCAGGAGGCTGAGGCAGGAGAATTGCTTGAGCCTGCGAGACGGAGGTTACAGTGACCAGGATCGCGCCACTGCACTACAGCCTGGCTGACAGGGCGAAACTGTCTCAAAAAAAGGAAAAAATCTATAAATGGTATATTAAAATCCCAGGAAGTGCTGTCTTTTCTTTTGCTAATATCTGGTCTGGAAAAATGAGGTATAACAATTCTCATGTATGAATTGTTTAGAATAAAAATTGTAGTTTGAAATTGTGTAGCTATTTCTAAGGAAGAAGTTACTTTTCGTGTGTCACTGTGTTAGAGAAGAAAATAAGAACAGTTGCTTCAGATTATTTTCATTACATTTTCCCTTCTCTGTAGGGGAAAAATAGGAGATATATTTTGAGTACTATTTTAAAGTGTTTTGTTTTTTTTTTTTTCTTTTTTTTGAAACGGAGTCTCCCTCTGTTGCCCAGGCTGGAGTGCAGCCGTGGGATCTTGGCTCACTGCAGCCTCCGCCTCCTGGGTTCAAGCAATTCTCTTGCCTCAACTTCTCAAGTAGCTGGGACTACAGGCCTGCACCACCACGCCTGGCTAATTTTTGTATTTTTAGTAGAGATGGGGTTTCACCGTGTTGGCCAGGCTGGTCTTGAACTCCTGACCTCAAGTGATCTTCCTGCCTCGGCCTACCAAAGTGCTGGGATTACAGGCGTGAGCCACCGCGCCCAGCCCCCTGAAGTGTAAATTATCCACATACGTGGCAAACCATTCAGTTTCTCCCTTCTTCATTCAGAAAATAATCTTTAACATACAGCTAATTATGACTTTCCTGGCACTTACAGAAGGAAGGATGCTATATAACCTAACTAGGTGGACTATCTATGGATACTACTGGTAATTATGACACTAGTGATTTTGTAAGTGTACTATTTATATGGTACTTATTAAATTCAAGTATGGACACAATGAAAGTGGGTATTAGCTGCACATACATTAAATGGAATTTAGTAATTTAAAAATATCGTTTCATTTTTCTTGAAAAATTAAAAAGGGAGAAAATTCATCCATAATCTATGTGGTTTTTTTTTTTTTTTTTTTTTGTTAAATTTAACTGTGGAAAATTTTTGGAAACTGGTTTCCTTAATATGCTGCTCAGCCAAAAGTTTTGGAAGGTCTCCATCAAGAAAACAAAATTATTCATCAAAAAATGAAAACTGTGTGGAAGAAACTTTTGAAGATTTGCTTCTAAAGTATAAGCAAATACAATTGGAACTAGAATGCATCAATAAGGATGAAAAACTAGCATTGAGTAGCAAAGAAGAGAATGTGCAGGAAGATCCTAAAACATTGAACTTTGAGGACCAAACTAGCACTGATAATGTCAGTATTACAAAGGATTCAAGTAAAGAAATAGCTCCTGAGGAGAAAACACAAGTCAAAACTTTTCAGGCATTTGAATTAAAACCACTCAGGCAAAAATTGACTTTACCAGGAGATAAGAACCGTTTGAAAAAAGTTAAAGATGGAGCAAAACCTCTTTCCCTGAAATCCGACACTACTGATTCTAGTCAAGGTAATGGAATTAAATATTTCAGTTAGTAATGACTGTTCTTTCTCTAAAGGAGTAACTACTTGTTTTGGTAGTGTACTTCATTTAAATGATTGTACGCTCATTTAAATGATTATAATTATCTGTAAATTTTGTACTTTCTGTGTAGACATATTATTGAATAATTACTAATTTTGTTTACTTTTAGTCTTTATTTCTTTATTTTTTTTTGCCTGACATGCTGGCCTCTATAATAGAATGTTATACATAAGTGATAATAGTGGACACCTTTGTTTCCTAATTTAAAGAAAATGGTTTTGACATTTGTCATTAAATATGATGTTAATTTTTTTGTAGGTATCCCTTGTGGGGTAAGGGAGAGTTTTACTCCTATTCCTAGTTTGAAATTTTCAGTGTGAATGGATGTTGAAGTTTACAAAATCCTTTTTCTTCATTATTGGGATGAGCATCTAATTTATTCTAATTTGTTAGTGTAATGAATTATATAATTTATTTCTAGTATTAAACCACCCTTGTATGCTTGCGTTTAATACAGTTTATGATATACCATTTTTAAATCATGGATTTGGCTTTTTTCTTTTCCTCTTTATTTTTAAGAAATAATTTATATACAGTAAAACTTACCTTTTAACATTATAAATGTGTGTGTAGTTCTTCAGGTTTTGACAAATGCAGACAGTGCATAACCATCACCAGCCACCATTAATATACAGAATTCTTTCATCAACCTCAAACAGTTTCTCCAAGTGTCTTTGTAGTTATCCCCTCCCTCAGCCCTTAGTTCACCTAGTAACCACTGATCTGTCCCTATAGTTTTGCCTTTTCCAGAATGTCACATTAATGGAATCATACAGTATATTGCCTTTGATTATAACTTCTTTCATTGAGCATAATGTGTTCGAAATTCATTCATGTACTTGTATATGTCAGTAGTTCTTTTTTGTTGAGTATCCCATCATAACTATAGTTTATCCATTTCCCCATTATGTTTGGGTTTTTCCAACTTTTCAGCAATTACAAATGAAGGTTTGCTAGTGTTTTGTTTAGAATTTTACAGGCTATGTTCATAGCCTGTAATTTTTTCCCCCCTCTTTTTCCTTGCCAGTTTGTAGTGTAAGGTTGTGATACTCAAATCGGTTGGGGCTGGTTTCATCTTTTTTCTCTGCAATAGTTTAAGATTGGAAACATTCTGAGATACTTGGTAGATCTTGCTGGTAATTGTCTGGGCGTGGGTGGAGTTTTTTTCCGAGAAGGTTTTAATCTGACTTTTTGTGTTTTCTATTTCTGTTAAGGCAGTTTATGTAAACTATATATTTTTTGTAATGTGTCTTTCCTATAAGTTATAGAAGTTATAAAAATTATTCTTAAGAATCCTTTACTTTTTTATCTGTAGTATTTGTAAGTTGTACCTTTTTTTTCCCTGCTCTCTTCTTTAATTTCCCCTGAAATAAGTACATAGGTTCTTAAACTTTAATTTCCCCTGAAATAAGTACATAGGTTTTTTCCCTGCTCTCTTCTTTAATTTCCCCTGAAATAAGTACAGAGGTTTTTCAGCCTCTCTCCTATTAAGATCATTTTAGGCCATCAAATTTGACTTTAGTTCTGTCTCAAGTTGGGATGTTTTAACTTTTTTCATTCATTCTAAATATTTTCTAATTTTTATTTTTCATTGACTTGTAGGCTACTTGAAAGTATGTTTCTTCCAAACATGTAGGTTGTCTAGCAGTGTTTTTTATTGATATCTAAGTCGATCATACTGTCAGAAAATAAGATTGCTATGATAACCAATCTTTTGAAATACTTAAAGACTTCCTTTGTTGTGTAGTATGTAATCAGTTCTTGTAAGAGTTCTGTGTATGTTTGAAAGAAATATATAGATTACTTGAGCTTTTTGTGTTGTTCACTTTTTTATTTTTTGATACGCTTGATCAGCTACTAAGAGAAGTTTGTTCAAATTTGCCAGTGTGATGATGGATTTGTGATTTTTACTTTTTGCTTTAAATACTTTGAAGCTGGGTAATTAAGTCATTATGTGGTGACTTTATCTCTGACGTTTTTGCCTAAAAGACTATTTTGTCTTACATATTAATAGCCACATCATCTTTCTCTTTATATAATTTCCCACCCTTTCAGTCTTTCTATATCCTCATGTCTCAGATATTACTTGTACATAGTATAGAGCTGGTTTTAATTTATAATTCAGTATGACAATCTTTGTCCTTTAGCTTAAACATAGTCTACTCACATTTTTTATGATTATTGACATTTGGTTTTATTTTATTTTATTTTTTTTTCTTTTTAGTCTCTTATTTTTCTTCACACAATTTTTTTTTTTTTCATTTGCTAGTTTGGAAGTTAAATACTAAATTTCTGGTCTTATATTCCTGCCAGTGTTTAAAGTTAATCAAGAACCTTACCCTTTCCCCAAAATACAAAGAATGATGTTTGCTAAGTTTTGCCTATATTTTTAGCACTTTCTTGGCTCACTGTTTGTATTATGTCTGGAATTATATATGTATAAATACATTCTCTTTGTGTGTGTGTGTGTGTGTGTGTGTGTGTTTTAGATAAGGTCTCACTGTGTTACCCAGGCTGGAGTGCAGGGGTGTGATCATGACTCAGTGCAGCCTTGACCTCCTGGGCTCGGGTGATCCTCCCACCTCAGCCTCCTGAGTTGCTGGGATCACAGGCATGTCCTACCATGCCCGGCTATGTTTTAAAAATTTCTGTAGAGACGGGGTCTCAGTATGTTGTCTAGGCTGGTCTCAAACTCCGGGCACAAGTGATCCTCCTGCCTTGGCCTCCTGAAATGCTGGGATTACAGGTGTGAGCCACCACACCCAGCCCCTAATTATGTTCTTACTAACAATATTTTCTGACTTCCATTGTTGATTTTCAAAAGTTATCAGTCTTAATGGTTTCCAATTTGAAGATGATCTTTTTTCTTTGATTGTTTTAAATATCCTTTTTGTCTTTGATATTCTGTAGTTGAATTGTGATGTGCTGATTGTAGATTTCTTTTTTTGTATCCAGCTTGGAATTTGTTGTTTCTTGAATCTGGATTGGATCTTGCATTGGTTCTGAAAAAATTATCACTATCTCTTAGAATATTATCCCATTCTCTCTCTTTTTTGGAACTCTGTATAGATGTATGTTATGTTAAGTCATCGTACTTTATCTTTCATGTCTCCTAATTTCTCTAAGTTTCTGTCACTTTGTAATTGATAAATTCTGGAAAATTTTCTCTGATACATCTTTCATTTTACTGATTCTCTCTTCAGCTGTATCTGATTTGCCTTAAGCCCACTTACTGAGTTTTAAATTTCAATTACAGTTTTTATTTTTATTTCATTTTTGTTTGTTTTCAAATCACTTTGATCATTCTTTGCACTTTTCTTCTCCCTGCTTATAATTTCAGCTTTATCTTTGTTCCTTTAAACAAATTAACCATAGGTCTGTTTTGTTTTATCTCCTATCCCTGCTAATTTTCAATATCTGAGGTCTTTGGGAGTTTGATTTCTGATGTTTGTTTTTGTTATTACTCATTTTTGGTACTTTCTTTCTTGAACATTTAGTGGTTTTGTTTTGTTTTGTTTTAATGTGAGGTGGTCATTTTCTTTTGAATTTTAGTAGTGGGAAGTTTTTGAGACCTGGGGCAAAGATACATTCCCCAGAGAGAATTTGCTAAAGACTTTAGCCTTGAAATCAGTTCAACCCTCACTGGCTGCCCGTATAGTGTGAATTTGGTTGTAAACCTAAGTGATGATTATTTTGGGTTACACATTCTCAGGGAGATGCCTTTCTTTCCCCTCTTCAATTTAGTACTATGATTCTATACAAGTAGTTTTGAAAAGTATAACACAGAGGGATAGAAAAGACACACAAATAACTATCATGGAGTATAATATGAGTTATGTGTGAAAGCCTAGAGTAACACAGGAAGGATTAAATATCCTCACCTGGATTTAGAAAGGTTTCGTAGAGATGTAAATGTTTGATATACTTCTGGAAAAATGAATCTTTTCCACTGGGGAAGTCAGAAGGAACCCAATGAGCAGATAGGCACAGAGGGCTTTTTAAGGGCATTGAGATTCATCAAATATGTATGCAGTGTGAGAGATAATGGTGTTTTTTTTGGTGAGTGGTTGGACATAAAATTATAAAAGGACAAGTTAGTGTTGGATTGGGAGGGATGTTTAATATTTTGCTAAAGATTTTGAATTTTGTCCTTTAAACATTGGGTAGGCTGTTAAATGTTTTTAAGCAAGAAAATGATGTGATCAGATGTGTGTTTTAGAAAATAACTGGCATCAGTATGGAAGAGTGATTGGAGGAAAATCAAAGAAGCTAAAATGTCATCTGAATCAGTAAATTATATAATTGTTTCTACATGTATATTTCCCCACCAATCCTCACCAAGATTCTACTATCAAACTTATGTTGTTGGTGAGCCTTTTTTCCATATCTCTTGACAACTCTTCTATACGTTCATAACTTTTTCAGGCCCTTTACTCAAACTTTATTATTGTCAGTATATAAGCTTGTCTCTTATTTGAGGTAATCACACTCAATTCCAGCTTTTCACTTCCTGACCATAAATTTGTTTGTAATCCATATCAATTTTCACTTCAGTTCTTTCATCCTGAGGGTAATGATTCTCTTGTTCATGACCATTTTGTTTTAACTTGTTCCCCTGGCTCTTTAACTTCTTCTGCCTTCTCTGGGACCTTGCTTTATTTATTCTACTTTATCTTGAACCATTGTCTCCTTAGAGTGTTCTTAATATATTTGACTTTTCCATCCAAAAATGGAAATCCTCTTCTACCTTATCCTACGTTCTGTCTTAAATTATGTCAAGTATTCTTCCTCTTTTCAGTAAGACTTCTGAGACGTGTAGTCTGTACCAGCTTTTCACTTTACTTCTCATTTCCTTATTAGCCCAATACAGTTTGCTTTTCTACCCCCATCACAATACTGAAACTACTCATGGTAGTTTTCTGTGACCTAATTGCAAATTTTAGTGGATGTTTTTTATTTCATTCTTCCATTCATTCAAAAATTAGTTGAGCACTTTATTCCACACTCTTGGAAATAAATTGGTGAGCAAAATAGTTACTTATGTTTTCATGGGCTTGCGTTTTAGAAGGTAAAACAGTAAACATGATGAGTAAATTAACTGTTACGAAAGAGAAAAAGTATAGCAGGGTAAGTCGGAAAGGGATATTGAGGATACAGCTTGCAGCACTAATAGGGTGGTCAGCATAGGTATCTATTTGAAGGTGAGATTTAAAGAAAGACTTTGAAGACAGTAAAGGAATAGCCAAATGGATTTCTGGTGGAAGAGGCTTCTACACAAAAGGAATAACTAGAGCAGTGATTTTCAAAATGTGGTTTCTGGGGACTGCATTATCTGGGAACTTGATAGAACACAAATTCTCAGTCTCTACCTTAGATCTGTTGAACTGGGAGCTCTGGAAATGGGGCCTAGCAATCTGTATTCAGCCCTTCTGTTGATTATGCTACATGCTGAAGTTTGGGCATTGCTGAACTAGAGAAATGACCATAATACAGAAGGATGCCTGACATGTTTGGGGAAGAACCAGAAGTCCTGTACTAATACAGAAGAGAGAGTGAGGGGGATGAATAATGGGAGAGAAGTTGTTGGAGATGGCAAGAGGGGGCAGATCTTATAGACAGAGCCTTATAAGAACTTTGTTTTTTTATTCCTAGTGAAATGGTGACCTCTTACAGGGTTTTGAGCAAAGGACTGACATAATCTGTTTTATATTTTTAAGGCATCACTCTGGCTGCATTGTTGAGAATACTCTGTTGGGGTAGACATCTCACCTATATTCAGTGATGTTTTCCTTCCTTTGAAATTTTGGGATTTCTGTAATGGATTTTAAAAATAACTTCCTGATTTTCCTTTTCTGTCTTTTGTTTGTTTTAAATAATACTTTTCCTATGTAATTTCTTAATTTGTCATGTCCTCAGTGTCCCATTTTCTAGAGGTATTCTCATTGTTGTGGTTTTAACTACTACCTCTGTGCTGGTGACTTTAGCTCACATTAGACTTTTAGTGGGTAATATTTTAAATTCTGTGTGACAAGAACAGTGTTCATTTTGGAGGTTTTGAGTAAAACTTGAGATAATTTTATTGTACAGACCTATGACAGTGGTAGAACAATATCTAGCTACCCATTTGATCAGTTTAAACCTGCGTTTATAATCTTTGTGTAAAGTTATATTTATTGTCTGAAATTTGTATTTATTGAATTTATTGTATTTATTATTTTGTTTTTGTTTCTGTTTTGTTTTTGAGACGGACTCGCTCTGTTGCCCAGGCTGGAGTGCAGTGGCGCGATCTCAGCCCACGGCAGGCTCCATCTCTGTGATGGACACCAGTCTCCTGCCTTGGCCTCCTGAGTAGCTGGGACTACAGGTGCCTGCCACCATGCCTGGCTAATTTTTTTGTATTTTTAGTAGAGACAGGGTTTCACCGTGTTAGCCAGGATGGTCTCCATCTCCTGACTTCGTGATCCACCTGCCTTTGGCCTCCCAAAGTGCTGGGATTACAGGAGTGAGCCACCGTGCCCGGCCTATTGTGTTTATTTTTAAGGTAGCAGTGTAGTCATAAGGTACCTGTTATGTTAATAGATGTTTGCCTTTATGCTACATTAAAGGGAGGTGCTGCCATTTTGTATAGACAAGTGAGATCCTAATCGACCAGTAGATTTCTCATGACCTAATGAAACTCATAAGTTTCTCATGTAGGAGAATAATTTAGTGTTTAATGTTTCCCTGTTTATTTTTGTCTGATAGTTATTACTATTGTGTTGTTTTTAAAAGCATGATCATTTTTGCTACAATGGGACATATGCATTCCCCAAAATTACCACACTGCAAAATTGTGCAATAAAAACAATAGGGTGTGTGGAGAAAATGAGGTTAGAGGATCAGCACTCAAAAACTTTATCCGTGGCACATAAAAGATAGGAATAAATGAAAAATGATAGCACAGCTTTGCATGTGAAATGGGGGGAAAAAGCGTGAAATATTAAAGTAAACATGTCAGCATTCCATGAAATAGACCTGAAGTATACCTGTGGAAGTGGAATGTTTGCTACTTATGAGTTATTATGAAGTAAAACAAGGAGTGTTACCTGAAATCAGACAGTAAATTGTAGTACCAGATGTGGATGTATGTGCCTTATAACACACACAATGAACTTGGGTATTTGATAGGTGTTTGAAGTGTATGTTTGTGTATTCCTACATGGCTCAGATCACTTGGGTGCAGTTTTCTGCAGTCTTAGTGTTTCTCTGAGACAAATCACACATATAAATTTGTGTTATGCTCAAATTCTTTTCTTTTTTCTTTTTTTTTTTTTTTTTGAGACAGAGTCTTACTCTGTTGCCCAGGATGGAGTGCATTGGTACAATCTTAGCTCACTGCAACCTCCACCTCTCAGCTCCAAGCGATTCTCCTGTCTCAGCCTCCCTAGTAGCTGGAACTACAGGCACGCACCACCATGCCTAATTTTTTGTATTTTCAGCAGAGACGGAGTTTTGCCATGTTGCCCGGGCTGGTCTCGAACTCCTGACCTCATGTGATCCACTTGCCTCGGCCACCCAAAGCACTGGGATTACAGGCATGAGCCACTGCACCTGGTTGCTCAAATTATTTTCTACTGTATCAATCATGTTGCAGCAAGTTCACATTTATAGACTAAGCCTTTCAACAGAACTCATTTGTCTTGAAATTTGGTCATTGCCTTCTATTTACATTGATTGAGGTGCTTGATTAGTCATTTCTCTATTTATTGAATAAGTTGCATATTCTTTGGTTCACTTGAGCAGTCAAATTAGGATGTTTGGAACATTGACAGGTGTGGTGTTATGGTAAACAACACTAGGCTTGAAGTTAAGATCTAATTTAAATCCTAGCTTTGCAACTTCAGTTTTGTCATCTTAAGGAAAGATTTCTGAATTTTTAACATAATCTGTTCTAGCTACAAAAGTATCTCAGCAGGATTGTAGATATTCTGTAACTTTATTATGTGATGTTTAAAGCTGTTGTAGATTACATAATATATAAATAAGGTTTTGTACATTGTTTCATCAGTCATCTGGGCCCAAGGCTAGATGTTTAGAAAAAAATGTATGGATGGACTTAATTTTATTGATACTTAAGCTGCCTCTACCGACGCTTTTCTAGGTTAAATAAAAGACCAGTTCTCTAATGCACAAATGTAGACATTGAATTTATTTCAGTTTAGAGGACTGGATTAATTTAGTCATCATTATAATCTGTCAGTGTGGATAATCCAGTTGATAATTAAGTGCTGCTGCTTGTTTCTATGCTTTATAAATTCTGTTCTTACTTGAAATGACTGTTTGTAGTTCAGAAGTCATTTTATTAAAAGTGTGGTTTTATTTTAATATTTTGAATCATTTTGCCTTATAACTTTCAGGAATGAGGCTGATAAGTTTGTTCAGATTTTTGTTCTCTTTAATGGTATTTTCCTTTGGTTGAGAGATTGAGAAAATGAGACCCTTTAATGATATCTTTAAAATAATTACCAGATATTATATAGGATTATTTTATTTTAGATTGTGGCTATCTTTTGGAGTATTCAAAAAATATTATTTTATTTTAAAGGATTACAAGATAAAGAACAAAATTTAACAAGAAGAATTAGTACCTCAGATATTCTGTCTGAAAAGGTAAGATGCTGCTTTGTGAGACTGTATCATCTCTGTAAGACCCATTTCCACATTGCTTTATTTTGTTCTGTTGTAAGGGAAATTGTCTTTCACTCATTTTCTTTCATCATTCCTATAACTCCATTTGGACATAAGCCTTAAAGATAAGAAATTCTGTAGTGACATCTTGGAGTCTCTTTTCCCTGGGTTCTGCAAATGATGTTTAATTAAATGTTATATATATTCATACAGGATCTTTTTTTATCATTTGTTTTTTTGAAACCTTTAATTTTGATCCAGATATTTTCTCCATTTTTTGTGGGTTATCCTGTGTGGGTAAGCTTTTGGAGTTAGGTAGACCTTCACCTGGTATCAAATTCTATTTCCACTTCTTGTTAGCTGAGTGACCTTGTATAAACTATTTAGCCTTTGCTTGCTTCTATATTCTTTTCTACAAAATGAACTTAACGTCTTCTGTCCTCTGGGTTGTTGTGAGGCTTCAGTATAATGAAATACAGAAGCATCAAGCACTGTGTTTGACATGTAACAGTCACTCAGTAACCTAAGCCTTTTCAGTTTGTTGAATTCGAGATCTGAAATATCTGTAGTTTTTTTCTTTTGAGATTTCAGTTTGTTTTTCTGTATAAATTGAAATGATTTAAATGGTCTAGGAGCTTTAGGAAAAAGATGGCCCTGAATTTAGAAATGATACTATAACGTACACATACACATTTTTAATACCCTCACAATAACCCTGTGAATCAAGTTGACATTATGTACATTTCATAGATGATGTAAGAGTCCTGTGAGTAGATTAAGTGACTTGCCTAAAGTTATATAGGAATTAAGTGTCAGAGCAAGTAATTTAATGAGCATGTCTGACTAATGGGAACTAACGAGCTTAGCTCTGTGCTCTTGCTGTTCAAGTAACTACCTCACGTATCATATAGGTAGGTGACAGAATCAGTGGTTTCTTTCATTCCAAAGGGAGTAGTTGCAAAAAATAATCAAAAGTCTCACTGGGTGTGGTGGCTTATGCCTGTAATCCCAGCACTCTGGAAGGCTGAGGTGGATTGATCACTTTAGCTCAGGAGTTTGAGACCAGCCTGGGCAACATAGTGAAATCCCAACTTGAAAAAAATTAAATAATTTAAAACAAAAGAAAACAAAAAGACTTTGTCTCAGTGGAACAGTGAGGATAGCTTTATTTTAGTTAAACTCTCTACATGAGTACTATTTAATAGAATTTTCTACAATAATGGAAATGTTTTATAGCTGTATTCTCCAATATGGTAGCTGTTAGCTACACGTGGCTATGAAGAACTTGAAAAGTGATTAGTGTGGCTTAGGTCCAAATTTTTAAATTCAGTTTTGGTAATTTAAATTCAAATAGCCACATGTGACTCATTGCTGCCATATTGAACAGCACAGCTCTAGAATTTCAGTACTAGGCAATAGAATTTGATACAGTTAAGTGACTGAGAACTTAAAAAAGTATCATGATAGTTTTAAAATTATTGCTTACATGTAGTTACCAACAGTGGAAAGGGTAACTATTCTGGTTTGGTTAAATTGAAGTACTGAAGTGTATGACAGTAGTTGAGGGCTTATAGTAGTTCATATTCAGGTGAAATCGTTAGTTAGTATCCACTGTTTTCTTTATGTTTAACAATAGAAATAATTTAATTGGATTTTGGGAGAAAATATAATTTACCTATAAGAAAAAGTTATTAGATAAGTAGCCCTTCATCTTTTGGAATCTTTTTTGACTCTTCCTTTCCCTTTCATGCACATACATAAAGAAAAAGCAGAGTTTGTGTTTAACTTCAAGAGTGGGGAAGCCAAAGCTATCCTCCCACCCCTTATTAAAATCAATGGACTCTAATTATGAACCTCTTCGGAACCTGCCATTTTTCAGTTCTGTTTTTGCTATCATGTGGAGAATATTTCGAAAGTGAAATGCAAAAGTTATTTCAATTGGAAAAAAGTCTCAGACATCTGCTTTTAACATTATTGTCCTGTTTTAGCTTTCCTGAAGAAAAGTCTGTTTTCAAAATATATAAAATATTCAGATAAATATCTGTAGCCTTAGAACACATAACAGTCAGCTGTAAGCAAATCTCTGTAGATTTTTCCCTTCACTAGTAATTTAAAGAATTAAAAAATATACACGTAAAAGAAAATTTGTACATTTGAATCTTGAGGATGTCTGTTGTTCTGTATTACTGGTGAGGCCAGCAAAGCACGTGATCAGGGAACCACTTCCTTCTTCTTTCCTTACCTCTCCTGAGTCTTATGTCTTCATTGCATTTGCTGCCATCAGACTTTTACTCTTTCAGGTTTGGGAAGCCCTTTTAAATGTTAGCTACTAACTCTTTTATTTTTTTGCATTATCCTGTTCTATCAGTTGTACCGCCTCACCAACCCTACATTACCTATATACACATACCTTCTGCAGACTGAACTTCTATTCGTATTTTAGGAATTACATTAGAGTCTTAGGCTATGGGAAGTAAATTAGTTTACTTATGTTATCTGTATTTGCCTTGTCATATTTGCCTTCAAACTTTAAATTTTTATCTTATAAAGGATTTGACTTGATAAAATGTATAAGCTAAATAATAGAATTAAAAATTTTAGCTCTTTCTTTTTGCTTTAAAGAAACTTGGTGAAGATGAAGAGGAACTATCTGAATTACAGCTTCGCCTTTTGGCCCTTCAGTCAGCCAGTAAAAAATGGCAACAAAAAGAACAGCAGGTGATGAAAGAAAGCAAAGAAAAGTTGACTAAGACGAAAACCGTACAGCAAAAAGTTAAAACAAGTACAAAAACACATTCGGCCAAAAAAGTTAGCACTACAGGTGATCATTTTTATTAAATCTTTTGTTTTTGTTTTGTTTTGTTTTGTTTTTTGAGACAGAGTTTTGCTCTTGTCACCCAGGCTGGAGTGCAGTGGTGTGATCTCTGCTCACTGCCACCTCCACCTCCCGGGTTCAGGTGATTCTCCTGCCTCAGTCTCCCAAGTAGCTGGGATTACAGGCGCCCACCACCACGCCCAGCTAATTTTTTGTAGTTTTGGTAGAGACGGGGTTTCACCATGTTGGGTAGGCTGGTCTCAAACTCCTGACCTCAGGTGATCCGCTCGCCTTGGCCTCCCAAAGTGCTGGGGTTATAGGTGTGAGCCACTGCTTGTTAAATTCTTCTAGCTGAATTCATTATCAGTATAGTTTTGGGATTTTAATTCAGAGTTTTGAGTTTGGGGAATTATAGGGCCCTAAAATGGAAAACAGTCTTATATAAACAACTTAAGAGGAGCATCATCATTGATGAATCGATAATGAAAATATTTTTAAAGACTCTTATTTTTCTTTTATCTCCTGACAGATACTAATGTTTATGTATTTTTTATTTAAAGCTAAACAAGCATTGAGGAAGCAGCAAACAAAGGCATGGAAGAAACTACAACAACAAAAAGAACAGGAAAGACAGAAAGAAGAGGATCAGCGGAAACAAGCTGAAGAAGAAGAGAGAAGGAAAAGAGAGGAAGAAATCAGAAAAATTCGAGATCTCTCAAATCAGGAAGAACAGTACAATCGATTCATGAAATTGGTTGGTGGCAAGAGGAGATCAAGAAGTAAAGTAAGAAATGCAAAAATATAAAATCAAAACGTTACTCTAAGTTTCCTTAAAGTCTTATTTCATAGATTCTGTCAAATAAGAAAGCTTATTTTATAAATAACTGTTGGAAGAAAGGAAGGTAGGTTATAATTGGGAAAGCATCTTTTGTAGTCGTAGGTATTAGAGGACAAAATGAAGGCTAAAATTATGATTAGCAGAGACTACTTTTAGCTTTCTTACCATTTTCTATTTAGGTGAAAGTAGGATTACTAAATTGTGAAAACAAAATGGCTGTTTCTTAAATACAGGGGTAGAATTTCATTAGTTTTTCATTGTTTAGTAATGTAGATTGAGAATTGTGTCATGACTAGTATGGACTATTTTAATGTTAAATCATCATGTAGTAACCTTAGTGCATGTGGCTATTTTGTGTTTAGTGGTCAAGCATTTGTTGAACATTTACTATGTATATGAATATACTTGTTGTCTTCTCTTTTTCTCTCTCCCTCCCTTCTTTTACCCTGTGCACCCAAAAAGAAGAAAAAAAGCCCAAAAAGAGTACACTTGAGAATGTATTAATGAAGAATAGAGGGATATTAAAGAGTAAATTCATTAATTGGAGTTAGATTTGCTTAAGCAAGGAATATTGTAAATATTTATACTTTGAACTTTTTTTTTTTTTTTTGAGAGGGAGTCTTACTCTTGTCGCCTAGGCTGGAGTGCAATGGCATGATCTCGGCTCACTGCAACCTCCGTCTCCCAGGTTCAAGCAATTCTCCTGCCTCAGCCTCCCGAGTAGCTGGGATTACAGGCGCCCGTCACCACGCCTGGCTAATTTTTTTGTATTTTAAAAGTAGAGACGGGGTTCGCCATGTTGGCCAGGCTCGTCTCGAACTCCTGACCGCATGAGCCACCGCACCGGGCCAATAGAATCTTTTTCTAGAGATAAATATGGTATTATTTGCACATTATTCTTTACCTCCTCAAGAGGTTTTGCGAGTTTTTAGTTTATTATAAACTGTCTCTGAGTGAAACATAGTAAGAAGTAGACAAGAAAACAGCATACAATAGGTAAACACATTTACCCAGAATTTGTAGTTTTCAGGTATCATTAATTTATTCATAATTAAAATGTTTTTGAATTTTTAGAGAAATGTTCTCTATGTAGTCATGATGATGTAAAACTTGCTTATATTTCTCTAGTTTCTTAATCATACAGAAGTCATAAGTGTACAAGAGTTTGATGTCATTTTTACAAGAAGAGCTAATTAGTGGCTTAGCTAACAGTGGGGGATTTCATCTGTATGGCTAGTATTTTGGAAATTCCATTATCTATCTCATTATACAGTTATGAAATGTCAGCCAGTGTAGCTGTCATTTAAATTGAATCTCCCAAAGATGTGATAGGCACATCTAACTGAATCACCATGATTTTTGATACTCTTCCCTAGAAGATAACCATCAGTTCTTTTGTGATTTGTAACCCAAGACAGAAAATGCTTTGAAACTAAAAAAAAGTGTTGTATACTTAGTCTTCAGATCCTGACCTGAGGCGATCCTTAGATAAGCAACCTACTGATAGTGGAGGAGGCATTTATCAGTATGATAACTATGAAGAAGTTGCTATGGATACAGATAGTGAAACCAATTCTCCAGGTATGAGCCAAAACTTGAAACCTTTGTGTATTTACATGTATTAAGTAGAGAATAGTCATTATGGTACTCAAAACCTTGAAAGAATGTGTAATGCAAGTGAGATTTGCTGATGAACTGTATGATGATAGACATTATTTGTTGTTGTGAATACTTAGAGAGCAAACCTCAAATAAGTAATATTAATCTTTATTTCCAAGTGTTTCTAGATAGCCTTTAAAGTAAAAAATAAATAAGGCATTGTTTAAACTCTGTTAACTATTGCTCTAGAAAGTGAAGATTGGGCCGGATGCAGTGGCTCACGCATGTAATCCCAATACTTTGGGATGCTGAGGTGGGCAGATTGCTTGAGGCCAGAAGTTGGAGACCAGCCTGGCTGACATGACGAAACCCCGTCTCTACTAAAAATACAAAAATTCGCTGGGTGTGGTGGCATGTGCCTGTAATCCCAGCTTCTTGGGAGGCTAAGGCATGAGAATTGCTTGAACCTGGAAGGTGGAGTTTTCGGTGAGCTGACATCGCACCGCTGCACTCCCACCTGACTAACAGAGAAGATTCTGTCTCAAAAAATAAAATGAAAAGTGAAGAATGGGAAAGATGAGAACACTACTCTTTAAAAAAACAAACTCTTGATGTTTATATCCAAGATTCATTCTCCTTTAGTCAAAGAACAAAAGACCTTTTTTGCTATTTGGCTTCCTGTCTCTTTCTAGTATGATAATTTGTAGAAATTTTGAGACAGAAAATTATACTAGTGCCATCTCAGGAAAGACTAGTTAGAACTGGTCAGGGCTGTAACTCTCCTTTAGGTTGCATTGTCTAGAATCTGACTTATCTTTGAGGGCCAGAGACTTGATTTTGTTGATGTTCAGGGGTGATTGGCTGTGAGAGACCTATTCCTTCACAAATAATTTAAAACACGTAAGACTGAGGCAGATAGCAGAATGCAGTTGGCATTCCAGGAACTGGAGAATTTGGAAGAACACATGATCAGTGTATTTCTCCCTGTAGTCACATGGTGAGACCAAATCAAAACTGGAATCCTACTTTGGTGTATCTAGACTAGAGACAAAACAAAATATGTATTATTTGGCTAGTGTTTACCAAAATGCTCATTTTTCAGGTTGTTATTGTAAGCTGATATGTGATAGTCTTACATTATATTATGTTTTGATAACATAATTTAACTTGCTTTGGTCAATCTTTAATTTTCTTATTTTCAGATTCTTGGAGATGATTTTTTGTAATTCCCAAGTATCGACAATATTATTAATACTTTATTTCTATAAAATAACTTTATGATCTATGCTTTTTAAATGGTTTTGTGAAACGTAGAGAACGTACTCTCTATGCAGCTTTGTCAAATTTTAATTTTTTGCCACATTAACTGCAGATATTTATATATATGTATTTTTTCCATTCAAGGTCAATTTTTTTCTCAAATTTTGCCAACACAAACGTATTATATTTGAAGAAATGTGCATTAAAAATATCTTTTAATTCACTTTATCTTGTATTAAAAAAAAGTTTAAAAAAACAAGATAATTCAAATACAGTAAAAAATCAGTTTAGGATCTGAGGTTCCAGGCAGTTCAAAAATTCCTGGAAGGTTGTTTTTTTTTTTCACCGGGATACCACAATGGCAGAACAACTTAAAAATCAGAATACTAAAATTATGGGGTGGTCCCGGCAGCTGCCCCGTCCAGCTGGAGCACACAGTGCCACCAAGGTAGAGAGGCCAGGGTCAGAGACAGTGGGCATCCCAATGCCAGCCTGCCCATCCATGTAATGAAAGCAGAGCAGGAACTGCAGCTGCATGGCCTTGGGAGCGGGTGGAGTTGTGGAAAGCCAGGTTTTGAGGCTGCAAATACTTTGAGTACCACTGGTGGTCCCAGAGCAGATGGAACCTGTATCTGCACCTCTGTTCCAACTAGCCTCCTGGCACAGGGCTAGGCCCACATCCTGGCCTCTGCATCTTGATCTGGACTGGGGCTGGTCCACCTCGTCATTCTGGCCAGTGCTCATACTATAAGCCAATCACAAGTTATGTCAACTTCCTTCCTGTGTTGAAACACAAGAATGGCTGGGCACGGTGGCTCACACCTATAATCCCAGAACTTTGGGAGGCCGAGGTGGGAGGATCACCTGAGGTCAACAGTTTGAAACCAGCCTGATGAACATGGTGAAACGTTGCCTCTACTAAAAATACAAAAATTAGAGCCAGTAGTGGTGGCTCGCCCCTATAGTCCCAGCTACTCAGGAGCCTGAGGCAGGAGAATCACTTGAACCTGGGAGGTGGAGGTTGTAGTGAGCTGAGATTGCGCAACTGCACTCTAGCCTGGGCACTGAGCGAGACTGTGTCTCAAAAATAAATAGATAACAAGAAAGCTTGACACAGAATCAAGAGCACAGTAGAAGTACCTACTGTTAATACTATTAACTGAATCAAACACCAGCAAACACTTTCCCAGTTCTTTGTCCTCCTGGATGATCCTGACATGGTGGGTAGCATGAACCAGCACGTAATGGACTTCATCTTTCCTGCCAGTAGTTTCTAACATTCATGAATGAAGGCTCCTCTTGCTGAGGGCACCCTCTACCTTCCCACTGTCCTTTCAGACCCCCTAGTGGTGGGCCCAACACAAAGGTTAGAAAGTCCTCAGAAGCCTTTCCTGGCACCTGGCAGTGAGTCAGGGCTGGTTAAATCTGGATGAGGACAGTGCAAGCTGGAGGGCTTTCCTTGGAGATCAGTGCACTCACTAGGTCCACCCTCTCTCCCAGATACTAGGAAGGGAAAACATGCCAAGTCCATAAAATGAGAGCACCATCAAATGTCAGACTATTAAACATTCAAATGTTCATGGGGCAGAACACTGAGCATAGACATAGCCTCTCTCTGCCACCTAATAACACAAATGTGACACAGCAGCCACATCTGCAGCGCTATGTAAAATGTTCCAAAGATAATGTATATTCAGATGATCTCATTTGGGACTCAAGTCAACCCCATATAAGGCATGTGGATAATAATGTATTGACTTGTGAGACAACTGGGATAAAGAAGAAATGTTAGATTTTCTCTAAGATTATATAGTTAGTGGGTAGGGTATTAAGAGTAGTCTTTGAAACTGCTATATTTCAGTGAGCCTAACAAGTCATTGAAGATAAAATACACAATTATTTTTATCTGCTACCAAGGAAGAAAAATGCTGAGATGCATCAATTGTAATTATTTCAAAATTAAAATGTGAAAAAATGTCTACCTTAGTGACTAAATACACTAAGTAATTCTTCTCATTCCTGGTTTTATTTGCTTTCAACACAGCTTATATAGTCCATGTCCTCAACTTTCTTTTGCTCCACAAGAAGGGAATAATGAAGTCACCACATCATTGTTTTCCTTTGGCTAGGGCACTTTGGCAGGATTCAAGGGAATTTTTTGTTTCATTATTTCTTGAAAAGTATGCTTGTGGTTTTGTTGTTTGTGTGTGTGTGTGTGTGTGTGTGCTTTTTTTTCTTTCTTTTTTTAAGTATGCTTCTAGCCTTTCCTGCTCTATTCCCTGCTCTTATCATTAGGTTAAAAGTGGAACAAAGTGAGAGTTTTGAGGGACTAATCGTTAGTTTGAAGTGAATGGCTGACTTTATGATGATATGACAATTTTAAATGGCTGGAGATGGACTTATGAGCGTTAAAGATTTTATCAGAGGTTGATAAAATCTAATTTGCACTCCACCTAGATGTATTTCTTCAAACATAACATAAACCTAATGTATTCCTGGTGAAATATTTCTGTTACTAAACTCTTAACAAAAAATTTGTTTACAGCTCCTTCACCAGTGCAACCGCCATTTTTCTCTGAATGTTCATTGGGGTATTTTTCTCCAGCACCGTCTCTTTCTTTGCCTCCACCACCTCAGGTTTCTGTAAGTCAAAATTGATTTCTAAGAAAATTATTTTGTCTTGGCTTTTCTAATTTGTTTTTAAAAACAAATGAATGGTTAGGTTTGAAGAGGGCTTAAAAAATCAGAATTGCTTATGAGAATTAATAGCATTGAAATATGTAGAATAAACAGTTGATTAAAGCAGCAAGCTATCCATTTGATAGATTTTTTTCATAGCTAATTTTTAATTTCATGTTGACTTTTCGGTACCTATCATGTTTCCTTCTTCTCTTTACTCTCATCTAGTAGCTACTCAGAAAATTTATTCAAAAACAGAAGTTATCTACTGTTTTGGACTGTCTCTTTTTTAGGGAATTGGAATTTATGTGCATTAGGATGCTTCTAAAAATTAATATTCTCTCCTTTCTCCTCTTTTCAGAAAGATGGTTATTTTTAACTTGAAAATCCAGCAAAAGAAAAGCATTTTCTATGAAGTTAATTTCTTTTCCCCTGTCTCCAGTCCTCCCACAAAAACAAAACAAAATAAAAAAACGAAAACAGTAAAAGGAAAAGGAAAAAAAGGAAGTAGAGGAATCAGACATTAAAAGTTTTGACATTATTTTTAGATTGTGAGAGCCTAGAGATCAAATTGAGTATCTCTCACTCAGTAGGTGTAAGAGGGAACCTTTCCGTTTCAGGAAAGATGTGTAGTGTGTTTCTAGAACATATATGGTGAGGCGAATATTAGAGCCAGTAGTGAGAGAGAAAACAGCACTTTCTTCGTTGTAATGTTTTCTTTTGGGAAATAAATAAACTAAATGCCGAGAGAAATACTGGAAAATCTTTGATGCAAATACATACCCAAATTCAGGGATTTGTGTAAAATTAGTTTCCTTTATAGATATTCTCTAAGAAACCATTTTAAGAGAATAGTGGTGATTCTTCTTGATACTTAATTAATGATTAAGGTACTCTGGACTATTATTCACAGAATCCCTTGGTTTCTAATTTTTATTTTTTACTGAAATATGTCTTGGGTTTCAGTATCTCTTCTTGCTTTCAGATAGTCATCTAGAAGGAAGGACCTTGTATAGTTTGATATCTATATTTTCTAGAATGCTAAATGTATATAAGAATGAGAACAGAGAAGTTTCTATAATTTTCCTTGAAGTTAATAAATGTTTCAAATATTGTTGATTTTTTTTTAATTGTAAAAATAACACTTTTTCATGGTTGGCTATTGATTTCTGGGTTTGTTTTGAGGTTAACATATACTTAGCTTACTATACTTACAGCTAAAATAATAATATAAAGTTTATTTTTTTCTAGTTTAATATTGCTGCAGAGATAAGCATTTGAGTTGATAAAATTTGCATTGTAATTATTTCTTTTTTTAAAACATAGTCTTTGCCACCTTTGAGCCAGCCTTATGTGGAAGGCTTGTGTGTTTCTCTTGAACCTCTACCTCCTCTACCACCATTACCACCTCTCCCACCTGAAGATCCAGAACAGCCTCCAAAACCACCTTTTGCAGATGAGGAAGAGGAGGAAGAAATGCTGCTTCGAGAAGAACTACTTAAATCTCTAGCAAATAAAAGAGCTTTTAAGCCAGAGGTAATTTAGGTATCTGAACCTCTAGGTGGTGCTCTTGAGCTTAGCTTTATGGTAGTCCTACTTTTTTCTGGTTACTTGGGTTTCATTGGACTTTTCTGCCAAGTGGGGATAATTCTAACATGCTCCAGATTTTTAAAGGTAGCAGAAATTTATTTTTATTTAGGAATGTTTCATATCTTTCTCTTCCTTATATAGGAAACATCCAGTAATAGTGACCCACCTTCACCTCCAGTTCTGAACAATTCACATACTGTGCCAAGAAGCAATCTATCAATAGTCAGTATTAACACAGTGTCTCAGCCTAGGATACAGAATCCAAAGTTTCACAGAGGACCTCGTCTTCCACGAACTGTGATCTCGGTAAAAACAAAAATTTAATGCTACTTTTATTCAAACAGTTGTGAGAAATTTCTATGAAGTTTAGTTGTCCTGTTTTCTACCCCTTAGTTTATTTATATACACACATATATTCACATATAAATACAAATTTTTAAAATTTATTTTTAATTTATTGATAAAATGAGAGCAACACCTTCACTTGAAAACTGGTAAAGTTTGGTGATAGTATGTTGGGGGAGTTATTGTTTTCATCAGAGTGGTATACTTTCCTCTGTCGTTTCTTCAACTTTTTTTCTATAGAAATTGGCTTATTCAGATTTTCTATCTTTTTGGAGTCAAAATTTTAACAAATTACATGTTTTTTATTTCTCCCATCTCTTTGTATACTTTGTGTATGTTTTCCAATCAATGACTACACTATTATGAAAGAAATTATTAGTGATGTTTATTAAGGAGGTTGAAATGATAGTTTGTTTCTATCTTGTTTTCTAATGGCTTCAAAGTAAAATAAATAGAACAAAGACAAGTTGAAATCTTGCCTCTGTTAGGTAAGCCAGTTTTGGCAATTGACCCTCTATATGTAACCACAAAGTACAGAATTTTGATAATTATGTAAAATTAACAAAATAATTTTTCTTTGGTTTTAAAAGAGTTAAATTGCATTGTGGTTCTTTATATAGAAAGCGAAAATAAAATTTTAATGAGAGTAATTATGGTATAGAAAGACTTAAAGAATATACATTTTATGTCTCGGGCATATAACCAGTATTGGTTGACACAGTGGATTATATAATACAACCCTAGAAGGAGACATAGACTGTCTACTTGGAGCCCATTATTTTTGTGGATTGAAATTCAGAGAGGTTAAATGATGTCCTTTTGTTATCACGAGTAATAAATATATTGTCTTTGCAGCTTCCAAAGCATAAATCAGTGGTTGTAACACTAAATGATTCAGATGATAGCGAATCTGATGGAGAGGCTTCTAAGTCAACAAATAGTGTTTTTGGTGGATTAGAGTCCATGATTAAAGAAGCAAGACGAACTGCTGAGGTAAGTGTAATAATTAAAGGTGGTAAGAAAGATTACCTTTTGACAATCAGTAAAATTTATTTTTTCCTGAAAACTAAACCATAAAGTTATAGATTTTTAATAACATTGATTTTTGGACATATTTTAAGTATTTGTGCTATTAGGACTTTATGTAATGAAGCATGTATCAATGTAGATTCATTTTACTATTAAAAGTTTCCATTATTTGTGTTTCCTATTAAGTACTTCCTTTTTCAAAATAGTAAAATTGGTTGGATAATTGTTCTTTGTAGTAGGGAGACTGTTGTTTTAGAGTTGTGTTGTGTTACCAGAAAACAGTTTTTATTAAAATTTATTATCTAAGTACAACTTTTATCCTTTTTTCCCTATTTCAATTGTTGTTCAGCTATTATTTAATACAATGATTTTCAGACTGTAGATCTTGACTGCTTGGTGGCATATACAATTTAGTAGTTATCAACCAACATTGTTTTAGAAAAAAGAATAGAAAATGATGAAGACATTCAGGTATTTCTAAATAAATTCAGTATACGCTGGGTTGCAATATAAAATATAAATCTTAGTATGGAATTTTGGAAAGTTGATGATCTAGTTGACTTCAATTTTTTTTTTTTTTTTAGCAAGCTTCAAAACCGAAAGTACCTCCAAAATCTGAAAAAGAAAATGATCCTTTGCGAACACCGGAGGCTTTGCCTGAAGAAAAGAAGATTGAATATAGATTGTTAAAGGAAGAGATTGCCAAGTAAGTGTAATTTTATGTAATTTACATTAAAAGTATGTGATGTTTTCAAAACTTCTCTTACAGAGTTCGTTGGCACTGAGAAATGAGTGATGATAGTTTTATCCAAGATACAGAGTTAATGTTTTATAACTCACACAGAAAAGGGAGCTGGATGATCATACATAGACTTGAATAGAGTGATGTGCTGCGACATAACCAGCTTAGAAAAAAGATGAAAACTCTCAAAGAGAAGGACTCCACTATCAACTTTGAATGTTAACTTGGGTCATGCATGTTGGTCATCATCTTTATTGTTAGTCGGTGTGATTAATATTGTTACTGCATGAAATAGAATACGTTTTAAAATTAGTTTAAGTTTATTCTTGGGTATAATGCATATATCCTTTTTGATAATTTTAGCCGTGAGAAACAGCGTTTGATTAAATCAGATCAGCTGAAGACAAGTTCATCATCTCCAGCAAACTCTGATGTGGAAATTGATGGTATTGGCAGGATAGCAATGGTTACTAAGCAGGTTACAGATGCAGAATCAAAACTGAAAAAACATAGGTGAGCCTTGTTATCTTCACATATCTAATTGTTCCTGTAGTAGAGAAATATATTTTTGTGGTATATGTTATTAATAAGCATACTGTAGAATTATACATTTTCTCACTTAAACTTTGTAGAATGTAGAAGTCTGTCATTTTGTTGAATGATACTACATTTACATAAAGTAATGAAATTAATGTTTAAATAAAAATACCAGCCAGGTGTGGTGGCTCATTCCTATAATCATAGCACTTCGGTAGGCCGAGGTGGGTGGATCACTTGAGGTCAGGAATTTGAGACCAGCCTGGCCAACATGGTGAAACCCTGTTGCTACTAAAAATACAAAAGAAATTAGCCAGACATGGTGGTGCATGCCTGTAATCCCAGCTACTTGGGAGGCTGAGGTGGGAGAATCGCTTCAACCAGAGAAATGTGTTCCCACCGCACCTGGCCCAACATTGAATATTTACTATAAGTTTTCAACAGTAATTGACATTACCTCAAGCTTAAATGGATTTTTTTTTTAAGAGATCAGCCTCATAGTTACTATTATCAGTGCAGCAGTGTTACTTTAAATACCTGTGTGATGAATATAAAAATATTCATCCCTTTAAATTTTTATCTGTGTCTCATTGTAGATGCATTTTTAAAAATTGTGCTACTACTTTGAAAATTTTTTATTCTGACAGTGTTAGTCTGCTCTTGTGGGGAAACATTAACAAGAATTTTGTTATTTCTCATTTAGGATTCTCTTGATGAAAGATGAATCTGTTTTAAAGAATCTTGTGCAGCAAGAAGCCAAGAAGAAAGAATCTGTTAGAAATGCTGAAGCAAAGATTACAAAACTTACAGAACAGCTTCAAGCAACTGAAAAAATTCTTAATGTTAACAGAATGTTTTTGAAGAAGCTTCAGGAACAAGTAATTATTTTAAAATACGCTAGTCTCCCATGTACTACACATTTTTATAGGCCAAATTTTCTGTAAGACAAACCACCATATACTAAAGCCAGCAAAATATGTGTAACCTATAGTTTCTTATTGATAAATAATATTGGAATATTTTTATTTTCAGTTGAATAAAGCTGCGGTATTTGAGAAGAAGAAATTTCCTGTTTTAAGGTTTTCATTTACATTTTCAGGATTATTCTATATTTTCAGATTCACAGAGTTCAACAGCGTGTTACAATTAAGAAAGCTTTGACTCTAAAATATGGAGAAGAGCTTGCTCGGGCAAAGGCAGTGGCTAGTAAAGAAATAGGAAAACGTAAACTGGAACAAGATCGCTTTGGGGTGAGTTTTTTATAGAAATATTTTACTTTTAGAAAGCAGGAAGTTTTTATGATAGTTTTAAGGGTAAGATGTATATATAAAGTAACTCTGCTATAAATTCCAAGAGATTAAGATTAAAGCTTTGTTTTTAAATGACATCCACATTTTTGGATGCCTACTTTGTTATTTTGTCTTGACTTTGTTTTTTTCATAAGTCATAGATTAACTAGCAAAACTTTTGGCTACTTAGGTTAAGCTCTGTTCTCCATATTGATTTAGTTTTGGAATGTTAGCATTGTATGGTGGGGATAGCACAATTATCTTACCAGAAGTTGTTTATAAAATCACAGTAATGTAAAGTATTTATATCATTTTTCTCCCTTAGCCAAACAAAATGATGAGACTGGACAGTTCTCCAGTATCAAGTCCAAGAAAGCATTCAGCAGAACTAATTGCTATGGAGAAAAGACGGTTACAAAAGCTGGAATATGAATATGCCCTGAAAATTCAAAAATTAAAAGAAGCCCGAGCCCTTAAAGCAAAGGAACAACAAAATATCTCTCCAGTTGTGGAAGAGGAACCCGAATTTTCTTTACCTCAACCCTCACTTCATGATCTGACACAAGATAAATTAACCCTGGACACTGAAGAAAATGATGTTGATGATGAAATTTTGTCTGGTTCAAGCAGAGAGCGAAGAAGATCCTTTTTAGAATCCAATTATTTTACTAAACCTAACCTTAAGCACACTGATACCACTAACAAAGAATGCATAAACAAGCTTAATAAAAATACGGTAGAAAAACCAGAACTTTTTCTAGGGTTAAAAATTGGTGAATTGCAAAAATTATATTCAAAAGCTGACAGCCTAAAACAGCTGATTTTAAAAACCACCACAGGCATTACAGAGAAGGTTTTGCATGGTCAGGTAATTGAACATTTCGTGTTTTCTCTAAAATCTGAAATTCACCCCGGCCTTATTTGCCTTACAGAATTATTATTTTCTTTTGCAGGAGATTTCTGTAGATGTGGATTTTGTCACAGCACAAAGTAAAACAATGGAAGTGAAGCCATGTCCTTTTAGACCCTACCATAGTCCTCTTCTAGTTTTTAAGTCCTACAGGTATAAAAGAAAGATTCAATAAGCTTGAATTTCAGGATTTCTCTTTGGTTTTTAATATTTTACCTTGAATATTTGATGATAATGAAAACGCAGTTGAATCATTGCTCTCGATAACCAGACTTACCCTTTTAAGGAACGTAAAAATTAAGTGTCCTGCTGTTGGGCTCAAACCACACTCTTGGATTTATCAATTCGTATCAAATTCCAGTTTCTGGCTATTCGTAGAAATGTGGAGAATTTTGGATTTCTGTTCGCTAGGGATTTTAGGAAAAATAATTGGAGTCTTAGAGGTTTTTTTAATTTTTGATTTTTAATTTTACTGTTATTCAGGGTAAGAAGTGCATTGGCCAGCCTTCAGAGTATTTAGATGTTTTCAAATGATTAACTTTGTGGGTCCCCCAAAGTTTTTAGACATTTAAAAGTTGTGAGAATGTTAAAGGGTTGCATGTTTTTATCTGAAAATTGTAAAGCACCTTCCAGGTAGTATAGACTTTTTCCAGATTTTCTTGTCTTAGCTGGTGATGTGTGTAAGAAATACCAGTATTATATAGTATTTTATCATGTGGTGAGAAACTACTTTTAGAATACAAGGTTTTTTCTGTTTCAACTGTTTTATGTTTTTGGTAAGCGGCTTGTTTCTATCACTTGATATTCTGGGTCTTTTCTCGAATTAATTTTGGCATTAATGTAATTAGATTAAAAACCTCATAAATAGTAAGTATGGAAATTTTAACTTGAAAAAGAAAAACTAAAGTTTTCTTAGTTTTCAGAGGAATATTAATTGGGCATAATATACCTGTTCACTCTTTTCACCTTAGATTTAGTCCATACTATCGAACCAAGGAAAAACTTCCCCTGAGCTCAGTATCATACAGCAATATGATTGAACCAGATCAGTGTTTCTGCCGTTTTGATTTAACAGGAACATGTAATGATGATGATTGTCAATGGTGAGTAGTTTTTGTGAACCTTCTGTAATTTGAAAAACGGTCTTGTTTGCTTAACTTTGATATGTACATGATTATCTTTTCTGTGTTTTTTTTTTTTATCTTAGGCAGCATATACAAGACTATACGCTTAGCCGAAAACAATTATTCCAGGACATTCTGTCATATAATCTGTCATTGATTGGTTGTGCAGAGACAAGTACTAGTGAAGAAATTACTGCTGCAGCAGGTTTTTAAAGATTTCTTAGTCTCTCTCAAATGAAAATTGAATTTAGGCAACTTAAAAATTATATGTTTAGTTGTTGAAATTGTAAAATACTTACTATAATTCAGTGTGTTTACCCATAATGCTTTATCTAGATTTGCTGTATCCAGTATAATTAAGGTAAAAATTTACCTCCTCTGTTATACTAGCCACATTTCAAGTACCCAATGGCCACGTGTGGCAAGTGCATGCCAGCACAGATTTAAGACATTTCCAACATTGCAGAAAGTTCTTTGGACAGAGCTCATTTAAATATTTAGTTCCATTTATTTAAAAGAAAATATTAAGCTGTTTGTATAGAAACTTTCCTGTTGATTTTAACATAGGACCCTATTTTTACTTACTGTTTTCAAAAATAGAGGAAGGCTGGAAGTTACGATGGCTGTTGTTTCCAATTCTATAATGAAATAAGACTTCATACACTTTGTAGAAAGCAGAGATTACTGTCACACATTGTGCGCAAATATTATTAAACTTTTTCTCAGATTTGGTGCCAAGTAATAAACCTTAAGCTACAAATCTTTTGAAAGTAAAGGAAATAATAATTACTAAATTTGGTGTTATCACAGCCCAGAGTGATTGTAATGTCACTGAATCTATTTTATTGCTCCCAAATTGGGACTTTAACTTAATTATTTAGTTCATTTCAGGAACTTTTTTTTTTTTTTAGCCCAAATTGGGTATATGATGTGGTAGGATTTGCTATAGTAGTTAATACAGGCTTTGCCCTTTCAAATGCCATAGGTGTTATTGCCTAGTACCATATACTCGCCTTTAATTCTTAAACAAGTTCACGTCATACATGTTAATTATCCTAGTCTGTAATTGATATTTGTCATGAAGATTGCATTGCATGTATTTCAGAAAAATACATTGAGAAACTTTTTGGAGTAAACAAAGATCGAATGTCAATGGACCAGATGGCTGTTCTCCTTGTTAGCAATATCAATGAAAGTAAAGGTCATAGTAAGTACATATATAAGAGTGTGTGTGTGTGTGTGTGTGTGTGTATGTATGTATGTGTGTGTGTGTACTGCATCTCTTTATGAAAAGGACTTTTTAGTTTCTGTATGACAGATTTTGTTGGTATTATGTTCTTAATATAAAATACATATCATTTCAGGCTAGGTGCGGTGGCTCATGCCTGTAATCCCAGCACTTTGGGAGGCCTAGGCGGGCTGATCACTTGAGGTTAGGAGTTTGAGACCAGCCTGGCCAACATGGCGAAACCTCGTCTCTACTAAAATTATAAAAAGTAACTGGGTGGTGGTAGCGTGTGCCTGCAGCCTTAACTACTTGGGAGGCTGAGGCAAGAGAATCATTTGAACCCAAGAGGCGGAGGTTGCAGTGAGCAGAGATTGCGCCACTGCACTCCAGCCTGGGTGACAGAGCGAGACTTCTGTGTCCAAAAAAAAAAAAAAAATACATACCGTTTTTAAGATGGAGTGAATGTAGTTCTTTTCAAATATTGAATATCCTTCAAAATGTTAAAAAAAAAAAAACTAGTTATGTCAATTAACAATCTTCTCCTATCTACTTTAGCTCCTCCATTTACAACCTACAAAGATAAAAGAAAGTGGAAGCCAAAGTTTTGGAGAAAACCTATTTCAGATAATAGCTTCAGTAGTGATGAGGAACAGTCTACAGGACCAATTAAGTATGGTAAGACGTTATGTAATTTAAGATCCAGAATTATTAAATTGTGGTGTTCCATCTTTATTTAACACTTTGCTAATCCTTTGGTGTATCAGCTTGCCTAGTTAAAAAAAATTTTTGTAAAAACGATGCCATTGGGTTTTTAGGCAATACAGTTAATTCACTGTGCAGGATTGCCTCTGAAATTGCACAATATTTGTGTTCATGGCTTCTCTCCAGTAAATGCAAGCAGTACTGCTTAGTAAATAATTATGACTGCTTCAGATATTTCCAAACATACATTATTTGTCTGGGAAGGTAGCTTCCATTTGAGAACCACTGCCTAGCCTGTGTCCTCCTTAAGGGCAGGTGTTCTATTTTACTTCATCTTTGAATATGTTTTCTGACATGCAGAAGGCTCAAAAAATGAGAATGAACAAATGATAGATGAACTAATGAACAGAATAATGTATGAATGAGTGCCTGTATGTTTGGCTCATTTTACTTTCTAATTTCAAGTTTGCATTATTTGTGAATTAGCAAGTATCCAAGAGATGAATACTATTATATACTTATTTACACTAATGTAACACTTTTTTTCTAGTTTAGATATAGTAAAATAATCTTTATAAAGTATGACTTTTAATTTCTTAATTATAATTTGCAATTTAACAAATGTGAATTCATTTGATAATAATGAAAAAGCAGTTGAATCATGGTTACTGATAAGTCGACTGAAAAGGTAATGTCACTTAGCCTTAAAATAGTAGAGGCCTAATTACTCCTTTTGTTCTGGTGTAATCTTTAATAGCTCCTCTTTCCACTTAGAAGGGTCCTGGTTTGGGCAATAAATTATGTCATAGCTCTACCTTAAAGCTATGAGCTAGTACATATCATTAGAATCTTTAGGTTTTTAAATTATTTTAAAGATGAGAACAATTGTTTTCTTTTTCTTGCATCTGTGGACTAAAGAAAATATGAAGCTAATAACACTTTTTTTTTAAATAGCTTTCCAGCCAGAGAACCAAATAAATGTTCCAGCTCTGGATACAGTTGTCACTCCAGATGATGTCAGATACTTTACAAATGAGACTGATGACATCGCTAATTTAGAAGCAAGTGTGCTTGAAAATCCTTCTCATGTACAACTTTGGCTCAAGCTTGCGTACAAGTACTTGAATCAAAATGAGGGGTAGGTCAGCTTCAAATCTTTGTGTAAACGGTTGCACATTTATATTTTTATGTTTGAGGTTTTTTTTACCTATGGTAATCAGTTAGGTTTCTTTCCTAGTATCAATGGAGTCTTTGTTTTTTGACAAAGCCAAAAGCATTTTATTGTTTAAAAGCTATTAGACAAGTTTAAGATTAGATCTTGAGTTTGTGTGCATGGCTCAGTGTATGGGTAATAAATTATACTAAAGTTTTTTACTCCAGTAGGCTCTTATTTCAAAGTAGGATTAGTTAAAACAGTAAATTCTGACTGGTGGAATGATTGATTATTGTTTTTTTAAAAAATCATAGTAGTCATAGTTTTTAAATAAAATTATGATAAAATAATGGTGGAACAGGTTAAATTTTGTTAATTTGTAATGGATATTTAAAGCTTATCTGAGAACCTCCAAGTTATGGTGAATTTTCTTTGTCTCGGTGTCATATTAAATTATATGTATTTAAATAAGGTAAATAGTAATAACTTATACAACCAATAGTTTGTATTGCAAATGGCATCTTCTAACTTCTTGGTAGTATAAATAAGCCAAGAATAGTCTTTTCATAATTATAACTTTATAGTTACAATAATTCAAGGGTTTTTTTTTTTTTTTAACACATTTCTTTGAAATATTTGACTATCTTAAAAGCTTTTAAATAAAGCAGTGCTGCAGAGTGCTAATAAACCCACACATGCCTGGATGTGTTGCTTATTTAACTTTCCTGTGTGTCATTTCCATGTTAATGGGATAAGTACAGTGTTTTCTTTTCTGACTCATTTGCTGAGTGAAGACCAAAAGAACCGTACATTATTTTATGAATAGGATCATGAGAAAGAATTATCTTCTCCAAGAGATAGCAAGCCCTTGACCGTTGAAAAGAACTATTATACTGAAAGCTTTGATATTTGTACGTGCAGTAGCTGGCCTTGAGAGAGAGTCGTTTAACTTTTCCCATTCTTGAACAGTGTAAATCATAAAAGGTGTTGCTGAATATGGACATAAAGCACATTTGAAGTTGATAATCTTAGTGGTTTTATAACACTGTACTTTTGTCTGTGGTAAATACTTACTGAACATTCACTTAAAACATTGTTGAGTCTGTGGAAAATCAGAAACTTTCAGACACGTGATTTAAAATCTTAATCTAGTACCCCTTTTCATAAGTGATCCTGGCTTCCTGGTAAATTCTAATAAAAATGGAATTTTAAAATTGATTCATTGTATTAGCCCTGTTTAAATTTTCAAGCAGGTTCTAAAAAGCACTCCCGCCTTTTCTTTTATATATACAGGGAGTGCTCAGAATCCTTGGATTCTGCTTTAAACGTTCTGGCGCGAGCATTGGAAAATAACAAAGATAATCCAGAAATTTGGTGCCATTACCTCAGATTGTTCTCAAAAAGAGGAACCAAGGACGAGGTGCAGGAAATGTGTGAAACAGCTGTTGAATATGCTCCAGATTATCAAAGCTTTTGGACTGTGAGTAGAAAAGATAACGTACATGTGCGTGTGTGTGTGTGTGCGTGTGTGTGTAATCCTTTGGATCATCTTAAATATTGATATGTCGCTTAATAGAGCATATGCCTTATCTGAATATGGATATAATAATCTTACTTTCAGTTTTTAGTAACCACAAAGCCATTTCTGGATCAGAATTTAGACTAAGCAAGAAGAAAATATTTAGTGAAGCAGTGATTTTTTTGTTTTTGTTAACTTTATTAGTAAAGAAAAAATGTAAAATTATTAAAAATTTCACACTTACCTATATTTACACAGTTTTAGCTTGGGCAAAGTTAAGTGTAGCTTTTGCAAAACACCTGAAATAATTGTTTCTTTTAAATTTATCTTAAATTGCCTCTATAAAATTATAATGACTGCCAGGAAACATTTTTGTCTTTTTATTATTTGTTTCCATGCTTATAGAAATAATCCCAATCTGTAATTCACACTAATATCTAAAGTTGCCAAGCTAAAAACATTTGATTGAGAAAAAGTGGCCTCTTCTTCTTTCTCCAAGAGAATGAGATGGTTTTTTTGGCTGTCAATTTTTGAGACAGGGTCTTACTTTGTCACCTAGGCTGGAGTGCAGTGGTGCAGTCATGACTTACTGCAGCCTCTACCTCCTGGACCCAAGCGATTCTCCTACCTCAGCCTCCTGAGTAGCTGGGGCCACACATGGGTGCTACCATGCCTGGATAGTTTTTAGATTTTTTTGTAGAGATGGGTTCTTGCTCTGTTGCCCAGACTGGTCTTGAACTCTTGGGCTCATGCAGTCCTCCTGCCTGGGCCTCCCGAAGTGCTGGGACTAAAGATGTGAGCCACCATGCCCAGCCAAGAATGGGATGTTTTTTACCCAGACTTAAAATTATAATTGATCCACTTGAGAAATAAAATAAATATTCACCTGAACTTTTATCACCTGAACTTGGGAGCCATTAGTTTCAGATAAATTTTTAAATAAGTCTGTTGCTGTCAGATCTGTCATTTACTTACCAACTGAAGTTGTGAACCTGATAGATTTAGATAACATGATACCCCTTAATAAACTTCCTACTCTATTTCTTACTCTTTGAACGTAGGTACTGAACAGATTTAGATAGTAAAGGATGCTTGTTTTTTTTTTTTTTTCTTTTTTAAAACCTAGAGCACTTTGTACCAAAGTGAATGCTGTTGATCACCACAAGATTTTATAGGGTGTAGAATATTCAAAAGTTGTAATATTTTTCTTTGAAGTTGTTTGGTCTTTAATGTATTTTGTCATGCATTTCCTTTCTTTTTTAAAAAATCTTTTTTGAGATGGAGTCTCGCTGTGTCACCCAGGCTGGAGTGCAATGGTGCGATGTTGGCTCACTGCAACCTCCGCCTCCCAGGTTGAAGCGGTCTTCCTGCCTAAGCCTCCAAAGTAACTGGGACTACAGGCATGCACCACTGAGCCTGGCTAAGTTTTGTATTTTTAGTACAGATGGAGTTTCACCATATTGGCCAGGCTGGTCTCAAACTCACGTGATCTACCCACCTTGGCCGCCCTAAGTGCTGGGATTATAGGCGTGAGCCACTGTGCCCAGCATATTTCTAATATAAATCTATTCTCAAAACTTTTATATAGTCACACACCTAAGCAACACAAATTGTATGTGATAATAAATGTGAACTTTGGATATTCATCCTGATCTTGCTGCGATTTACCTTTTAAATCAGGGAAAAGAGAAATGAAATTGCTTCAGTGATGACAATAAGAGTATATCTGTATTGTTTTAGTTTTCATCTGATTCCACTTTTTGATATGTGATAGAAGAGGGAGTCTAGGTTGTAGTACTAGAAGATGGATTTATACATTTTTACAATTATCCTTTTTGCAGAAGTTGAAGATTTACTATGAGATGGTTTTTTAATGAAATGTGTAAAGTCTGTAGTTTTGGTTTATTCCTGTAAGGCAAGATTAATAATATAAAGGCCCTTTGGGCAGTTTTTACACCTAGAAAGCACCTTTGAAGAGAAGGATTACGTATGTGAGAGAATGTTGGAGTTTCTAATGGGAGCAGCCAAGCGGGAAACATCCAATATTTTGTCCTTTCAGCTTTTAGAGGCTCTTTTGTTTAGAGTTCAACTGCACATATTTACTGGGAGATGCCAAAGTGCACTGGCAATTTTACAGGTAAGCACTTGTTACAGCATTTAATTGCATTTTGTAGAAAAAGTTTAAAAGGTCTACACCGTTATCCATAGCATTATTTAATGGTTGAAAGCACAAGATTTGGATTTGAATCCTTGTTTTTCCACTTACTGCTAAGTCGTGTGACATTGGGTAAGTCTATGACTTTATTTCCTCATTTGCCTGATGGGTGTAGTATCTTTTTTTATAAGATACTAATAAGTAGAGTTTTTATAAGATACTAATAAGTAGAGTTTTATAATAAGTAGAGTTTTTATAAGGTTTCAATGAAAGTATTTTATGTTAAGTATCCACAGATAAACTTCAAGATTCAAGCCATAAGGGAAAAAAATCAGTCTGATGAAAATAATCTATATGAGTGTGGTTTAAAAAATTTTTTTTCTTTTTACTGTTTTGTCTTTGTCTTACTAGATTTTAAGTATCAGGACACTTAAGATGTACCAACAAATGTGACCATTTTATTATTTTATAAACTTTAGCATGGTAAAAATTATGTTTATCTGGTATTGACATCTCTAATTAATTTTTTTATCAAAAAATTTTAAATTTTTCCTAGAATGCATTGAAATCTGCTAATGATGGAATAGTTGCTGAATACCTTAAAACAAGTGATCGATGTTTGGCATGGTTGGCCTACATACATCTTATTGAATTCAACATTCTCCCTTCAAAATTTTATGATCCATCTAATGATAATCCTTCAAGAATTGTTAACACAGAATCATTTGTAATGCCATGGCAAGCAGTTAAAGATGTAAAGACTAATCCTGACATGTTGTTAGCAGTTTTTGAAGGTAAGTATAAAGTTTATAAATTGTAATATCAACTGTTATATTATAACATCAGTGTTTAGAACATTAACTACCCATTATTGTGATTCTCCATAATTAAGTGGAACAAATTGATATCTCTATATTGCAAGTTTTAGTTTCATAATTTATAAGGCAAATTAAGTATTGAATCAGAGAAGATGGACACTGGCATCTTTGAAAACCAATAACTGCAGTGATATTACATTATCTTTCTGATTGTGGCAAAGGGTATCTGTTAAATGTGTAGAGAAAATAAATTATGTAAGTTTGATGAATTGATTAAATCAGAGAACTAGGCACCTTTTTTTTTTTTTTTTTAGCAGTCCATTAAGGTGGAAGTTTAAAGATTTGTATCTTTTCAACCAATTAATATTTTCTCCAGGAGTCAGTGAGGTTGGTTGCTTCTCTATATTAAATGATAGGCCTGTTGTGGAACACATTAAAAGATGTAAAACCTGGCCGGGCGCAGGTGGCTCAAGCCTGTAATCCCAGCACTTTGGGAGGCCGAGACGGGCAGATCACGAGGTCAGGAGATCGAGACCATCCTGGCTAACACGGTGAAACCCCGTCTCTACTAAAAAATACAAAAAACTAGCCGGGCGAGGTGGCGGGCGCCTGTAGTCCCAGCTACTTGGGAGGCTGAGGCAGGAGAATGGCTTAAACCCGGGAGGCAGAGCTTGCAGTGAGCTGAGATCCGGCCACTGCACTCCAGCCTGGGCGACAGAGCGAGACTCCGTCTCAAAAAAAAAAAAAAAAAAAAAAAAAAAAAAAAAAAAAAAGATGTAAAACCTGTTCCTAAAAGAAGTATATAGCCTAGTCAGAAGATAAAATCTATACATTTGTCATAATTATTAAACATACAAGGTCATATAACTGTGTGTTAGTATATAGTCTAAACTGTATGCTACATAAAAGAGACTAGGGCCGGGCACAGTGGCTCATGCCTGTAATCCCAGCCAAGGAGGCGTGGGCAGATCACCTGAGGTCAGGAGTTCAAGATCAGCCTGGCCAACATGGCGAATCCCCATCTCTACTAAAAATACAAAATTTAGCCGGGCGTGGTGATGCATGCCTGTATTCCCAGCTACTCAGGAGGCTGAGGCACAAGAATTGCTTGAACCAGGAGGCGAAGGTTGCAGTGAGCTGAGATCACGCTGTTGTACTCCATCCTGGACAACAGACTGAGACTCAGTCTCAAAAAAAAGAGACTAGGATCTGTGATTTATAGAATTATTTGATACTGGCCATAAACCCAAAGGAAAGAGATTATTATAGATTGACATGATAAAGGAAGTCTTCATAGAAGAATGGGGACCTGGAGCTAGATGTTGAAGCATGGCTATCAGTATGACAAAGTGGGTCTCCTCAGAGATGGAGGTGGACCCTTGTCTTATTTATCATTTTACTTCTAAGGGCCTGTAAGGATGTGTGGCAAAATATTAAGTGCTTATTAAATGCTTGTTAAATACCCAGTGAAGGAAGGAAAGAAAAGAAAGGACATTATTGTTAGGGGAGTTAAACAAAAAGCAACAGGTAGATGGGAATTTATGCAATGGATTTGAAGTGTGATTGGGAAAAGGGATAGGTCTTATCAAACTGAGAGTTCTGTGCTGGACAATCGTAGTGATTAAGCCTGATAAGTAGAATGATACTTGATTTTTAAGAACCTTGAAAATGTGGTAGACTTGATGGCAGTAGAGGTTCTTTAAGAAAGAATGTGCTTGAAGAGAAATTACACCAATGGTAGGAAAACCAACCAGAAGCTGATGGCAGTAACTGAAGTACAAGAAAAGTATCCTGGGAAGGAGGATATTAGAGACGTTTTAAGTTATCACATAGAAATATGTGAGGGGAAGGCAGGGGCGGGTTGCAGATTAAATGTCAGGGAAGAGGAGAAGGAGTAATGAAAGGTTTCAGAGTTTTGAGACTGGGAAAAGGAAAATGTCATTAGTAGAAAACTGGTAAGTTGGGAAGACTGATTTTGATGGTAGGAGTAGTATTTGTGTTTGTAATTGGTCATTCAAGTGGAAATGATTGTTGGCGGTAGGAAGTAAGGAAGTGGACCTTGGCCGTGCGTGGTGCCTCACATCTGTAATCCCAGCACTTGATAATCTGCTGAGGCAGGTGGATTGCCTGAGGTCAGGAGTTTGAGACCAGCCTGGCCAACATGGTGAAACCCCATCTCTACTAAAAATACAAAAATTAGTCGGGCATGGTGGTGTGTGTGCCTGTAATCCCAACTACTCGGGAGGCTGAGGCAGGATAATTGCCTGAACCCAGGAGGCAGAGGTTGCAGTGAGCTGAAATTGTGCCACTGCACTCCAGCCTGGGCAACAGCGCACTCCGTTTCAAAAAAAAAAGGAAGTGGACCGTACTTGGACAATTATCAATACATAAGTGGATTTGAGTGTTATTCACATAGAAGTTACTGTGTTACAGAATGCTTTACAGTTTTTATAATGTGCTTTTGAAGTAAATTATGCAGTACTTGAGGCTATGGGATATTTTCTCTGAGGAAATGAGATTTAAGAGCATAACAGTAAGGAGTAAAAGGGACAGTGCAGTCATTAAAATGGGAATAAGAGGAAATTTAAACAATCTCTTGGAAGCAGAGGCAAGAAGAAATTAAGAAGAAGGGGAAGAACACTGTCAAATGTTAAATAAAATGAAGGTAGAGGTGAGCTTTTATGTTTGGTTAGATAGGAGTCCTTATAAGTGAACTTCAGGAGTGGAGTTTTAAAGTGATTGCATTCACTTTTAAACTCCACGGATCTGGGAAGTTGTGGTACCATTGGGTAAGGAGGAAATGGTCACAGCTGTGCAAAGTAAAACACTGTACCATTTAGTAAGTAGCAACAAGATCAAGAAAGAACTCTTTACAAGGGGAAAAGTGTGTTTGATGGAGTAAGGAAAGGATCTAGTTTGGAGAGACAATCAAATGGCTGTGGGGCAGCAGGGCAAGACTTCCTTTGCAGTTGTCAGGGAAAGATGAAAAGATAATTTATTCTATAACTTTTTTTTTTTTTTTTTGAGATGGGTTTTAAAGAATTTAGGATAATTACAACAGAGATACTTGTTTAAATGGAAACACTGATAGATGCAAAAGCTCATATGGAATGACTTTATTCTTACCAGGGAAGTTGAGGAAAAGTTGAAAGGAATTGAATTTTAGGATTTTGGAGATTGCTTGGATAACTTCCTTTGAGTAAAAGCCAGAAGCTCAGTAAAGGTGAATAAGATGATGGATGGGTAATCAAAGGGAGGGGTCATCTTTTCCCATTGGCCTCTAGGAGTTGAAGTAACACAGTCAAATATTTCATTTTTATGATTGACATGATTCATGTGATGTTTTTGAGTAGATGCGGTGAAAGCTTGCACAGATGAGAGCCTTACTGTTGAGGAAAGAATAGAGGCCTGCCTTCCACTTTACACAAACATGATTGCTCTGCACCAACTCCTGGAGAGGTACAACTTAATTGCCAAGCAGCTAACCTTGTATTAAAAAGTGATCTTTTCACGTCTTTAGCCTTTTTGTTTTTGTTTTTGTTAAGGTATGAGGCTGCAATGGAGCTTTGTAAATCTTTACTGGAATCATGTCCCATTAACTGCCAGTTGCTGGAAGCCCTCGTTGCATTATATTTGAAAACAAATCAGCATGACAAAGCCAGAGCATTGTGGCTTACTGCATTTGAAAAAAATCCTCAGAATGCAGAGGTTTTTTATCATATGTGCAAATTCTTCATCTTACAGGTAAAAAATAATGCATAATTCTTAAATATGATGCTTTTATATTTCAAATTTCCCTGTCAGCACCAGGAAGTGTTTCCTGGTCCTTTTACCCTTTGCAAGCTGTGTTAGGTGTTCCTTCTCTCTCTGCCATAGTTCTACCTTAATACTTACTACAGTGCATTGTAATTTTATTCCTAGCTACTTTAATATATGCTATACTAAACTTCTTGAAGGCAAGGAACATGTTTACTCATATTTGCAGCCCAAAGCCTACCACAGTGCTAGATGGCTAATACGTAATTGGTGGATGAAGTGTGAGCCTATGGTAGTATTAGAGGTTAAGCTGTTTAATCGTTAATGGAACTTAATTCAGAGAGTAAAATATAATAACAATTTTCTGAGTATGTCTCAAACTCATCCCCTCCGCCCCTTACCCACCCAAGAAACTTAATCTAATGAGTACTTTTTTAAGGCTTTTTTTCTCCCTTGTGACATTTTAATTAAACATTGTAAGCCTGATATATATCCCCCTCCCTCTTTTTAAAATAGAATCGAGGCGATAATCTTCTTCCATTTTTGCGGAAATTTATTGCATCCTTCTTTAAACCGGGGTTTGAGAAGTATAATAACTTGGATCTGTTTCGGTAAGTTGTAGAATTCTTAGTTTGTAGAGGAATGAGAGATAGCACAGTTCAGTAGAAAGATTACAGTTTTTTTCTTACATGATTATATTTTAGACTGACTTTTTAGTATTTGAATACCCACTTAACAGAATACTCGAAACAGAGTAAATAGAACAATAAAAATGGAGGCAAGATGGAAAATTCTTTAACATTCTTTGGATTAAACACACTATACAAAGTAAGGCATATATTATAGTAACTCATTCTTTTACTTTATTGTTATTGTTGTTAATTTTAGTACTGAATATTATAGCACTTAGTTATCCCAAGGCAATCTCAGTGATTTTTTACAAAATATATTTTCAATCAAAGTGAATGTAAATAATATGCCTTTTTCTTTTTTTAATTCTGAAGAGAACTACTCTAGCCCCTGATATGTCATGGAGTAAGAAGTTTCAGAGCATCCTTTTCTCAACCATTAATTTCTTAATAGCTCATATAGAGCTGTACTTACTGTCTTTCCTGAGAGTTCCTATTCCAACAATAAGAGGTCGTGGCAGGTTTTGAATAATGATTTTTTGGGGGGGAGCCTCTTAAAATTATCTTTCCTTTGTCCTCCTCATCTCTTTATGGGGTTAGCAAACTTTTTTCTTAAGAGCCAGAAAGTAAATATTTTAGGTTAGCAGGCCATGTAGCCATGTAGTCTATTACCACTACTCTACTATGCTGCTTTATTGAGAAATCAGACATAGATGAAATGTAAATGAATGGTTATGACTGTGTAACAGTACAGCTGTTTGCAAAAATAGGCATGGTTTGCTGATCCTAAGTTAAAGCAGCATCAAAAGGAAAATATTTTATCATGACATACTCTATTTTGTATTAGGAAGAACTGAGAGAAGAAAGACCTAAGCTGAATATCTCCCAAAAAAATTTATTGTAGAAAATACAGATGAGTGAAAATAGAATCTTAAAGCCCAAATTTTGTTAAGTAAGTGATCTATCCAACTTAGACCTTGTTTTTTGTTTTTTTTTAAATTTTATTTTAAGAGATGGAATCTCACTGTCTCCCAGGCTGGAGTGCTGTGGTGCGATCTCACCTCATTGCAACCCTCCGTCTCCCAGGTTCAAGCAATTCTCCTGTCTCAGCCTCCAGAGTAGCTGGGATTACAGGCGCACACCCCCCACACCCGGCTAATTTTTTGTATTTTAGTAGAGACAGGTTTCACCGTGTTACCCAGGATGGTCTCGAACTCCTGAGCTCAGGCAATCCGCCTGCCTTAGCCTCCCAAAGTGCTAGAATTACAGTTGTGAGCCACTGTGCCCTGGCCCACCCTGGAACTTTTTGTGAACATGGCAGTTTCATTTGAGATTTGGGGACACTATTCCCTTCCAGACTTGAGTCTTTATATATGTCCTCTTATGGTAGCAATTTATTGCCATAGCGATTTTAGTGCCCTTCCCAAAGGACCCTTCTTTCTGCTCTGTTATATCTATATTAATATTTAAAAATAATTGCAAATGAAATAATTCTAAATGCAAATTAATAGAAAATAATTAAACTTCTATAAGGAATTTAGAGGTTTTTCAGCTTCTCCATACTCAATTTCTTCCTCGTTTAAATTAGTTTACTGTAACATCTCAAGCTGAGGCAAAGGACTAATTCAAGGCTGAACCAAGCTCTTTAGAGATTGCTGGTTCTGGTCTTCCCTTGGGCACGGAGATAATTGGTTTAGTTTAAAAGAAAATGCTACCAATTTCTGCCTTGGTAACTAATCAAAGATCTTCAGATCTTCTTGATGCCAGCTTAATAAGGCAGAATACGTAAGCGTCAATAAAAATTTTAAAATGAGTTGTCTCCAAATATATTCTCATTACTAAGTCATCTTTATTAAATTATTTTGTGGAAATAGTCATAATTCACTGAGAATTAAGAGAAAAAGGTATTCTGTTTATAGCTTATTTCGACAATAATGAAAGCCTTGTTTACACAAAGATTGTGCATTTCTGTTAATTTAGAAAGTCTTTTTCATCAGATATTAGGAGAATGATGATAGATGAGATAATTTTTGGCCTTGCCATACTTATTGTATATTGATACAAGTTTTTAAGCTTTATAAATTGTCGATGTTTATTAATAGGAGAAATCTGCTCTTAATTGGTTCAAAATACTTTAAAAATTTCATGAGTAGAAATTGTTAAGCAAAATACTTAGCACTGTAATTTTTACCTGGAGTTGAATCAACTCTCTATGTGACATTTAGTATAAAGATGGCAGGCAGAAGGAACTAGATAGGTAATTTTCTCATGTGTTTCAAGTCAATTTGAAGATTAAGTAGATAGCTAGAAAAATTAATTTGGGGATATCATTTACTTTACTAAAGTTAAACTAGGGATTATAGTCTTAAGTAGATTAGATTTGAAGTTATCTCTTCTGACCATCTCAGTTTTCAGTGAGGAAACTTAAGGGATTAACTCATGGTAATGTAGCTTGTCTTGGCAAAGTCAGGATGATAACCTGACTTCTAGATGTTCTATTTCTTTTCTTTCTTATGTTTGCCCCTGATGCAGCCTAATTCATTAAGACTTGTCCCCTTGCAGTTATTTAAAAATTTAAGACAAATAGTTATACTAGATTGTCATTTTTGTGATCAATGTATTTCCTTTAAAAATGTTATTCTTAAGGATGGTGGTATCTTACACACAGATTAAAATACATTGGAAGGAAAGTGGACTTAGTCCAGTAGAATTCTTTACTGATTGACTTTTTAGAGTTACTGGGATCGACTTACAATCCTAGTAAGTATTGTGGTTTTTCAAGAAGGGGCTATAATTTGTAGTATTTCCCAACCTTATTTGATCATATATCTCTTTTGACAGGTACCTTATGGGCTAATGTGTTACGGAATACACTTTGATATCATGTCTAAAATTAAACTTAAATGGGTTTTATGTGTATATGGCTGTATGTGAGAGAGACTACTTTCAGACATAAGGTTTAGTAAATCCTTTTTTTTTAAAGAAAGGGTCTCACTCTTTAACATGGGCTGGATCACAGTGTTGTGATCTCAGCTCACTGCAATCTCTGCCTCCTGAGTTCAAGCTATTCTCCCGCCTCAGCCCAGGAGTAGCTGGGACTACAGGCATGCACCACCAAGCCTGGCTAATTTTTGTGTTTTTTGTAGAGATCTTGGGGTTTCACCCAAGTTGTTAGCCAGGCTGATCTTGAACTCCTGACCTTAAGTGATCCACCTACCTCGGCCTCCCAAAGTGCTGGGATTACGGGTGTGAGCCACAGCCCAAGGCCTTGTAAATCTTTTTTTAACAAGAAAGTACAGATTTCATTGGAAAATTTCAGATACTTGGTAGACTCATTTGTTCTTTTTAAACTAGATTTAATTAGAGGATTATGGGGTTTCGTTTAATCTTGGGGATAGAATAAAAAATTCATTTTAGGAGGAGAGTTTTTCATATAGGTATAAAATAATAAAATTGTGGCCAGGCACAGCGGCTGATGCCTGTAATCCCAGCACTTTGGGAGGTTGAGGCATGTGAATTACTTGAAGCCAGGAGTTCAAGACCAGCCTGGCCAACATGGTGAAACACCGTCTCTATTACAAATACAAAAATTAGCTGTGGTGCATGCCTGTAGTCCCAGCTACTCAGGAAGCTAAAACATGAGAATCACTTGAACCTGGGAAGTGGAGGCTGCAATGAGCCAAGATTGTGCCACTGCACTCCAGCCTGGGCGACAGAGCGAGACTCTGTCTCAAAGACAAACAAACAAAAAATACATTGTGAATAACGTGTAAACCTAGAGATGTGACCAAAGAGGTATGGTATGCATATGAAAAGAAAGTCTCGTTGCTTTCTAAAAAACATTTAAATGAAATTTAAGTGAAACAATGATTTTAAAAAATATGTGTATAATTCATGTGTGTATAGGCATAATTTAAAACAATACTTGGTTTTTTTTCAGGTATCTTTTAAATATTCCAGGACCAATTGACATTCCATCTCGTTTATGTAAAGGGAATTTTGATGATGATATGTTTAACCACCAAGTTCCTTATTTGTGGCTGATATACTGGTGAGACATCCACTGTGGAGAGATATTGCATACTAGGCCTGCATTTGCTGTTTATTATTGAATTACACTGTGTTTGTTATAATTAACTTGATGTTAAAGTCATTGAAGCACAATTGAAGAGATGCTAAGGTTTACATTATACTAGAGAAGAAAGGTCAAAAGAAGGATTCTATTGTAATAACATCTGTAATGTTTAAAATCCTTTGTCATTCCTTCACCCGATAGAATTGAATGATAGACATGTTTTCCTTCATTTTTTAAACAGCCTTTGTCATCCTCTTCAATCAAGTATTAAAGAGACAGTGGAGGCATATGAGGCAGCATTAGGGGTGGCCATGAGGTGTGATATAGTACAGAAGATATGGATGGAGTAAGTTTAATTTTTCTTGATAAGAATGGGATTTGGGGATAAAGGGGTATGGTTGGGAAAGGGGTGACCAGCTTTCTTGGTGAGAGAACTACTGGCTTAGTTATTCTAAATTACAATATTTTTCTTTTGGCAGTTATCTTGTCTTTGCGAATAATAGAGCTGCTGGATCCAGAAACAAAGTTCAAGAATTCAAATTTTTTACTGATTTAGTGAATAGATGTTTGGTTACAGTCCCTGCCCGATACCCCATTCCTTATAGCAGTGCTGATTACTGGTCCAACTATGAATTTCATAATAGGGTAAGAACTCAAAACTTTTTTCTTTAGATGTTTGTATAAAACAAAGAGACTTTAAAAATGATAGCAAAACTCCTGTTTTATATCAAGAGAGCTTTTTCTAGGACTACTTTCTTAACATTCACTATTATTCTTGACCATGTTTCTTATCTATTTAGAGTCTAGCAATAGAACCCTTTGAGGCTCAATTAAAATGTGCATTAATTATTATGTTATAGTTATGAAAATTTAACATTTGAAGCAAAATAGAAGGGATATTAAGGTGTAATGCGTATTAATGAAAAAACACATCAAATCAAAGATTCTATTGTAATACCTGTAATGTTTTGCTTGAGTAGTTGAAAATTCTACTGAATGAAAAATTTAGTAACTTCAAAATAAGTAAGAATGGGCTTATGTGTTGTAGCTGCTCTTTTTGTAAATATTTTGTCAAGCAAATATAGCTATACGTAAGGCATAAGGAAGTTTAAAATTAGGTGCTGCATATAATTCTAAAAGTAGAATCTAAAGATAGTTTTGTGATTACCTTTTTAAAAATTTTTTTTCAGGCACTACTTTTATTCAGCGCATTATAGGCTAAAAAGCTCCTTGCTAAAGCTCATTGTAGACTAAAACATATATATGTTTTATTTATTTATTTTTGGTGGGGTGGTTTTGTTGCTAATCAGGATAACCAATTACTATGCTTGTACTTCTATGCCATTCTTTATCCCAGGATCTCAAACCACTTTATGGACATTAAGTCATTTACACACGGGCATTCTATGAGCAAGATGTGGCAGGTATTATTAGCCCTATGACTTGCCGAGCTATACAGCAAGTAAAGGTAGACTCAGGAATGAAAACCCGGACTCCTGGCTTCTTGTCAGTGTTCTGCCCATGGTTCTCATCACTAGACCATATTTCCTAATTCATATTTGGAAAGTCACTAATAAAATTAATGGTAGGAACTGTAACTTACAACATCATACATTACTATAATTTATACATCCATATCTTAAAGACCATTTTGGTTTTCGTGTTAAAACACATAGGTAATTGGATTTCACATTTTGGTTGCATTCATTTTTCGCCCCCCTCAACCTTTACAGGTTATTTTATTTTATTTGAGCTGTGTTCCAAAGACCCAGCATTCCAAAACCTTGGAACGGTTTTGTTCAATTATGCCAGCTAATTCTGGACTTGCATTGAGGTAAGAAAAAGTAACATTCTTTTGGTTCTCTGCCTAATGGAATAGGCTCTTCATATAAAATTATTCTTGAAAACTTGATAAAAATAGTCTGTTGTTCCATTATGTCCTCATGAATATATACTACTTAATTTCAGAGTTGTTAAGCCAATATTTAGCTCTTCATTCAAAAGTCAGTGTAAAAATTCTGGTCGCTTCAGAAAACTTCAAGTTACAAGGGGGCAAGTAATTCCATTCAAGTAAAGTTCATCTGTGTTTCCTAAACACACACCATCTGTCCTTAGTATGTGCATTATAAGCAGTAAGCTTGTTTTCCATGGCAAGGGAATATTATTTAAGAGGTTTTCATATTTTCACATAGGTCAGTTGCTCTCAAATATTGGCAAACATTAGAATCTCCTGGGATGCTCATTTAAAATGTAGATTCCTGACCTTGAGCCCTCACACCACATTTTTGAAGCACTGATTAGGGATTTCATATATTCAATCAGAACGAGATTTATTAGCCTTTCTTTGTACTTTCTCTGCTCTGATACAGCAAACCCACTTTCATCCACAAGAATTATGCTTTTTAATTCAAAAAGATACCCTGCACGCTAATGCGTTGGCTTCCACTTGTACAGTCATTCCCACTGCATCAGTTGTATCTTATCGTTTTATGGATCATAAGATGCCTAAAATATTTATAAAATGTTCCCTTGTGTTTTAAAGGATTTACATTTCATTTAGCATGTATGTGGGGAAAATCGTATAAAAGTTTAAAAACTACAGTTGAGACAAACATAATGGTAGTATTTTACAATTTTCTTAGCAAGCCTGCCAATCTGTAGAAGCTCATTACAGAAATGTTAATTATGAAACACCTTTGATAAAATGTGAAATAGAAAATGTGGTCATATTTTGACATAATTTTCTATTGTGATAAGCATTTTAGAATGTAGGTAGTTTACTTGTTTATTTTGTTGGTAAATCCCTACCTCTGTGTTTTGATACTTATTTCCTCTGGTCATCCCTGTTCTTTTTTTCCAGGAGAATAGAGAACTTTAATAGTTACTATACATGCATTTTAGTTCAAGAAATATTCAAGATTGATCATACTCTAAGAAAGAAAAATACCAGGAAATTGCATTAGTATCAAGCCATTAGTTTAAAAAAAAAATTGGGATGGGAAATAGGGACTCTTACTTGGTGGGAATGCTTTCATGTACTATAGAAATACATGCACCTTAGTGTAGTTTGGTAAGATGAGCATAGATCTTGACTTGACCTCTTCGTAGTTTGCACATTCCTGTCCCAGGGTAATTTTTGTAAGAGACATTCTGAAATATTTGCTGGGTAGCCTTTATGGAATTGAACTAATCAAGATTTATACTTGGCCGGGTGCGGTGGCTCAAGCCTGTAATCCCAGCACTTTGGGAGGCTGAGACGGGTGGATCACGAGGTCAGGAGATCGAGATCATCCTGGCTAACACGGTGAAACCTCGTCTCTACTAAAAAATACAAAAAAACTAGCCGGGCGAGGTGGCGGGCGCCTGTAGTCCCAGCTACTCGGGAGGCTGAGGCAGGAGAATGGTGTGAACCTGGGAGGCAGAGTTTGCAGTGAGCTGAGATCCGGCCACTGCGCTCCAGCCTGGGCGACAGAGCCAGACTCCGTCTCAAAAAAAAAAAGAAAAAAAAGATTTAATCATTGTGCTCATAGAGCACATTTGGGGTTCCCTACACTTGCAATGCTTTGTTCATTTTCCTGAATGTACTTTACAGGTTACTTCAACATGAATGGGAAGAAAGCAATGTTCAGATTCTGAAACTTCAAGCCAAGATGTTTACATATAATATCCCAACATGCCTGGCCACCTGGAAAATGTAATGCAACAATCATGTACATGTTTTTATAGCTATTGCTTTTATTTATAAGGTTTGCTCCAGACAGGTAAATCTGAAATGACATCTATATATATATATATTTTTTTTTCTTTTTTTCCTGGACAGATTGCTGTTCTTAATTTAGATTTGTTTTTAGCATTTACTGAGGTTTAATGAGAGTGAGTACTCATTAAGAATTGCCTCTAAAAGCAAAAAGCATAGACTTTTAATTTTCTTTGAAGGAGAACATTTAAGTAACAGTACTGTTATCAAACAAATCTGCTACAGTCATTTTAAGACCGCCTCTTTTGAAATGTGGCGTGTCTACCCTGTTATAGTCTGATTTCTTCTTTCTTTTAAAGGTGTTAGTGCTAGGTATTTTTGACTAGTAATTATGAGGTGTTTTGTTTTTGTTTTTGTTTTTTTTCCTCTCGTGAACGTTATTTATGTTCAAAACACTGATCTGCTTTTTTCTTGTAAAGTTGATAAAAATTGTTGAATTTTTCTTTTCACTATAGGTTTTCCTCCTTGGAAGTTTAGCCTGTTAACTTTCAGGAAGTTTTGTACTCAGATTCCCACAGTCAGTATTCTGCCAGTGGTGGTGGTTCATTTTGTTCAAAGATATATAAATTTTTCTTTTCCTTTTTCTGTATTCCTTTTTTTTTTTCTTAGAGCCATTGCTGCTGAGATTGTTCTAAAGGGACAAAGAGAGGTAAGCCATGGTTGAATCTCAGATGGGTCACTTTTTAAAAGTTTTTCTTTCCCTTTTGTTGACTTCTCAATTTAAAAGAATTAAAGCACAGAAGTTAGCATTTCATGCACACTAAGAACCAGGTGGGGAAACAAAAGTAGTTAACATTTTAAGAGCACCAAATATTCGGAAACTCCAAAACTCAGCATAACCATTTTGTCTCAGATGTTACTGTGAATTACCATTCTTTAAACAGATAGAATTATGAAGGTGTTTTTCATTATATTTTCTGATGGAATTGTGTGTATGTCTATCTTACAGGTCCACCGTTTATATCAGAGAGCCTTACAGAAGTTACCTCTTTGTGCATCACTGTGGAAAGATGTAATGCTTTTTATCTTTTATTTTATCTCGATGTTTTCCTGTAAATTTTCTGCATGTGCCATATCCATTGATGTGGTAATGCTCTAACTCTAGCTAAGTCTTACTTCTATGCTTCCCTGTCTTTTACAGCAACTCTTGTTTGAAGCATCAGAAGGAGGTAAAACTGATAACCTGAGAAAACTAGTTTCCAAGTGCCAAGAGATTGGAGTCAGCCTAAATGAGCTCTTAAATTTAAACAGTAACAAAACAGAAAGCAAGAATCACTGAACACTGGGTGCAGTCAGTTCTAAGTCCTTATAATAATTGCCAAAATTATTTGAATGATTCTTCAAGATTAGGCTGATCCCTGGCTAAGGTCTGTGTAAGGCAGACAAGCATTATTGATCATATCAAGTTCCCTACAATATCCTGTCCTCAAAACCGGAAGCAATGAATATGATCCTCTTCGGTTGGATAAATGAACTTCCTGTTTGGCCTGCTTCTAGGCCCTGCCAGATTCTCATAACATCATATACGTAAGTATAGTTCCTCAAAGTGACTGACATTTATTTTAATTTTGCCTTGTTTTTGTTTTTTATTTTCTCCCCCATTCCTTTATTTTGTGTTATTCCTGATTCACTTGACACTCTCTGATGCCTGAGAGATTCCTGTTTGGGATTTAATATCCAGGGCTGTGTTTACAGTAAAAAAGCAGGCAGTCCCTTTTAGTTTTTCCTTTTTAAATTTTTTTGAGATTCTTCATTTCAGGATTTAAAACTATAGCAGTCCATCTTAAGGAAAGTGTAACTGCCATGGCCACAAGTCTGCTAGTTGCACTTGAATGCTCTATCAGGGTTGTTTATTGCCCTTTCTACGTTCTGGACTCCTTGCCGAGACTGTTTAACTTGAAGATTAAAGAAACTATTGCAAATGCCAGTGCATCAGAACCTAAGAGTGGTCAAATATTATGTGCAATTTTTTTGTAAAGAAATTTTAATTTATAATAAAGTTTAACAGTTTAAAGAACAGTTAATATTTGAACTGCTTTGTATTGAAATACTACTTTGTAGTATTAAAATTGTTTATATACTTTTTTAATATAAGTTAACTTTCTAAAAACTCTTGCTGTCTTTATTCACTTTTCACACTGGTGGGAAAGGGTCGAAGTCGGAGATAAAGATATTTACCATAACTTATAGCAATACTTTTTTATCTTGAAACTGCTTTCCCATTAAAAAAAAATTTAATGATTTCTTAATTCATGAGAAGATGGATACTGTTGTGAGGACAGTGAACAGAGAGGTTTCCACTACCATTAAATTCCTTGTTCTCAAATTCACAGTGTTTAGAAGGTGCCTCCCAACTGTAGTTTGAATGATTTGCCTAGTGACATGCCATCTGATGTTGAATATCAGTGTGATTGAATGCAAAGGAGACCTGGCTTTTTATTTTGTTTTCAGTTTATATTTGGTTGTTTTAACCTTGGCAGGAAAAATGTTAATGACACACACACACCACCACAAATCTGGTCTTAACAACTTGCTCTTGAACTGTTAGAGGCAGAGCAGCAACCCCATGAAATACCAGGCAAACTTGTACATGTTTACATTTGTATAATGCTCACTAAAAATAGAACCATATTTTGAGTCCCTATTTTGTGCCTACTAGACAGGGCGATTTGGCTAGTAAGTGCTGTTTGATGGGGTCAGGAATGGAATCCATTTGTCTAGTGTCTTTCATTTAATCAAAAAGAAAGCTGGAGGCTTACTGGTTTTTCCCTAAAACCAAAAAAATGTGGGTGGAAGATAGTAATCCCAGAGGAATAGATATCTATCTACTCACTGTATGCATTTAACTTTATATAACTTTGAAAGCTTTTCCTGCTCTGATTTTTTTGAAAACAGTTGTTAGGTTTTTAATAAAATATTTCCAGTGTATGCCTCCATAGTGTAACAGTTTTTAATGTTAACTGAAATGTCTCAGTAGTTTTTAGGAGACAGTGCTAAGCTTGAACTTTTATTGCAGTAACAGTTCCATCAGCAGTAACTATTTTGTCTCTGTCTCTTTTTTTTTTTAATGAGTTCTTTGCATTGGTGTATGTAGAACTCCACTCAGTGCGTGTAGTCACAGGGTCCATCCATGGAGGCTGTACACTAACAACTCTAGGGATGGCCATTCACATGTTCTGCACAGTCTTGTAGGAATAGGCCCTGTTTCCTCTTTGATCCATTGTCATATTGCTATTTAAAGGTATCTTATACAAATGGTATTGCCTTAAAGATAAATTCTCATATCATCGTTTCTTCCTGTCAGTTTATAAACTCACTTTAACCTTCACATTAAAAAAAAATCACACACACTACTTAAGGGTGAGGTACATGTTCCTGTCATCCTTCCGTTATCAGTTTTACTTTTTTTTTTTTTTTAATGAAGTGCTTTCAGTACATGATAATTAAAGTATTAAGCAAATTTGGGTTAAAGTTTTTATGGTTATTGCAGAAACATGAATATAAAAATATTTAACATACTGTGTGACTAAAGTCTTTCTTTTGGACAGAGAAAAGACTAGTCATTGAGAACTGCAGTCCCTTGTATCTGCCACCCCTGCTGGGGGACCAAACATGCTAACAAAAGAGGCCTTTTTAGGCTGTGGGATTTTATCTCTGATAAAGGAAATGGAGTGGTAGATTATGATGTATTTTTGTGTGTTTTCGTTCATTTTAGAGAACAGCCTAATATTTCTATTTGCCTTTTAACGGAAAGTGGACCTTGTAACATTGTTTTTCACTCGATTATCTAAGGCGGTTTGCTTTCAATTAAAGGGTGTATAAACCTACATCATAAAGTAAGCAAGAATCTCCAGGTGCAACATCTAAGAGCTAAAGGCACTAAGCAGACAAGAAAAAAGTGATTAAGACTGACAACAAATGTAGAGGGACTTTATTGAAGATTGTAGTTCAAATATTTATTTTTCAAGGTTGTTGAAAAGATAGGAACATGTGGCTAGAATACAAACAGGGCCAATATTCTTGGTTAAAGCTGTCATGTGTTCACAGATAAGTCCTAATTTCCTCAAGTCTGCTTTCATGTCTGTATGTTAACATTAATGTGAGGGAAGAATGGGGAAATACAATTTTAGTGACCTTTCAGGTTTCAGGATTATGCCTGCAGGTGTGTCATTGCCCTTCAGTGCATATTAACAGTAATTATACAGAACATTTTGAACAAGAGCTGGTCAAGAAAAGGCAAGCTTCTGATGAACATTTCTGATATTGTTTCTTTTTTGTTTAAAATTAGGACTATATCTTTCTAAGCTGTGATGCTTCTTAATGTAGGTGGTAGAGTCAAACTGAAAAAGAGCTTTTTCTTTCTTTCGTCTTTTTTGGGGGTAGAGGAGTTTATTCCATATGCCACCAGAATGCCCCCTTTCTACAGGTGTTCCTCAGTTGCGTGTTTCACTCTCGGGGAGAGGGGCAGTGAACAGCTACCTCAGGACATGCTGTTCCATCCTGTCCTCATTCCCGTCTTCCACCATCATTCACATAACCTTCCTCACTACTTTTTCAGTACTACCTGATTTAGATTATGATAAATGTGAAAAGATTTTTCAATTTTTTCTGACATCTTTGAGGTAGATAATGGAAACTTGCCTCTGTCTTCCACAAATGGTAAGATGGATATAGAGTTTGTCTCCACTTCTCATTTGGTGACCTTCACAAGAGGGACCCCACAACATGTTTTTCAGAAGCCTCATGGAGAGAATCAGGCATTTTTTCATTTCAGAATCCATTTGAGCTCTGTGCTAGGCATTCTCAATACAGAGGAGAGTAAAGGGATCCCCTTTTACATTCTAACAGAAGAGGAACGTATGCCAAGGAAGCATCTCCAAAGGGTATCTATCCTAACTTGAGTTAAAAATTGGGAAAGGCTTCCTGAATGGAAGTGAATCATTGAGCTAAGGGGGAAAATGGAGGAAAAGATGAGACCAATAATAATTTCAAAAATCGTGTCACTTCTGTCTGCACATTTGGAAACCTGTACATTTTTTTAAAACTTTCTGAAAAAGCTTTAACTTTCCAAATTCATTCACAACTGAAAATTTATTAAACATGGTAACAGATGTGTAAAAATCCATAGCAGCCTAACTGTTCAGAAGAGAGTGCCTTTGTGGCACCCTGTGCTTCAAAACCCACATGAGCATGAGTGACTAGGAGTAATCCTATTAGAAGACCCAGTTTAAACAGCCTTGATTTCCAAAGTCTGATTGTAATTGCAGCAGCTGCTACTAGCTTTTACTTTTTTCCCTCTCTCTAACTTCTTGGGTAATGCATGAATAAAATGTTACTTTCAACATTTATTATCTACAACTTGCAGAGCACTATTTCAATTCCAATCTACATGGTTTTTCCATTACTTTTTTTTAAACCTTTCCTATGGTGTTGAGCCATTACGTTTTAAGAGTCATGGTTATTTTTCTGTTTATATAGAACTACCGAAAGTGGGCTGGGGGTGGTCACGGCTTACGCCTGTAATCCCAGCACTTTGGGAGACCGAGGCGGGCAGATCACGAGGCCGACGGATCACGGGGTCAGGAGATAGAGACCGTAGAGACTATCCTGGCTAACATGGTGAAACCCCATCACCCCTTCTCTACTAAAAATCTAAATTAGCTGGGCGTGGTGGCGGGCCGAGTAGTAGTCCCAGCTACTCGGGAGGCTGAGGCGGGAGAATGGCGTGAACCTGGGAGGGGGAGCTTGCAGTGAGCTGAGATTGCGCCACTGCACTCCAACCTGGGCGACAGAGCGAGACTCCATCTCAAAAAAAAAAAAAAAAAAAAAAGTGGCCCAAAGTGTCTTCACTGCTTTAAACTGCTTTTTCCATATGACCCAATACCAGAAATGTTTTCAACCAATGTAAAGCTAATTAAAGCCAGGAATAAAATGATTCTGTTGAGGAACAACAGTAACAAAAAAAAAATGTTTAAACTTAGAGGAATGTGTGCTTCCTAGTTTGATAAAATGCAGAAGTTCCAGAATATCTGAAGCCATTACTACTCTTAAGTGGTGGGTGCTGTGATTGATCTGAATTTTCCCTCCAGTGTAAGAACAAAACAATACAAAACAGTGAATAGAGCATTAAGAGTATGTGAGTTAATTGTATTTCAATTACCATAGAGTAACATGAATATTTTACTTTTACACAAGACTATATAATAAATTTTGAAGACTATCCAAACTATAAACAAATACGACTTTTCAAGGGCTATCTTCTATGAATTAAGTAAAATTTTAAATTTAAACATGAAAACTATTTGCATAGCCTTTCTTAAAAAGTATATACATTTGCCTTTTGGGAATCTGAAAGTCTCAAGACTGATTATCAAGTCTGCTGAAATCAAAGGTAGGTTTACAATATTGTTTGGTCAATCAAGCAGCTTAAATCTTGCAAAAGTTCTTACCTAGCGAAAGTAAGCCATATGAAAGAGAATGATAGCCAACAGTCTAAAGGAGCTGAATCAATTAGGAAGAGTGACAGACTGGTGAGCTGTTTGCATTAGTGGACATAATCAGGGCATCTGCTGCCAAGGCCAAAACAAACACTCAGCTTGGCACATCATACAGTGAAATTTATGAGATTGCCAGGAGATAGATTTAACATTTCATACTGTTTGAAATGGAGCTACAAAGAAATAGTTTCAGGAAATGGAGAAGTGTGAACCAATGTGAGTGATGAAAAAGTGTGTATCTAAAAGATCTGGGTATTAAGATTCAGCTCTACCATAAACTAGCTATGTAATTGTGACAGGCCATTTCACTGCCCCCTGTCTCTTTTTCTGCATTAAAATGGGGAATTATGTGTACTTACCTCAGGGGTGTTGAGATCAAATAATAGGAATTACCCTTAAAATAAGAGAAGTATTTTGAGTTTGGAATCATGTTCCAAAATTTTGAAAGCAGAGATGCTGCAAAATAATAGTTTGCTTCCTCTGGACCTAATTTTTCTTCTTCTTCTTCTTTTTTTTTTTTTTTTTTTTTTTGAGACAGGGTCTCTTACCCAGGTTAGAGTGCAATGGTGCAGTCATGGCTCACTACAGCCCCGATCTCCTAGGCTGAAGGGATCCTGCCACCTCAGCCTCGTGAGTAGCTGGGATCACAGGCACACACTACTATACTTGGCCTTTTTTTTTTTTTTTTTTTTTTTTGTAGAGACAGGGTTTCACTGTATTGGCTAGGCTGGTCTTAAACTCCTGAGCTCAAGCAGTCTAACTGCCTAGGCCTCCCAAAGTATTGGAATTACAGGTGTGAGGCACCATGCCCAGCCCTGGACAGAATTTCATTGCTGTCACTTGATGAAGAGCATATAACTCTGCCAGTGCTCAAGCATGAATTAGTTGCTGTTTGTAAGAGAGACAGCAGAAAATTGTAGTGTAGGCCAGGTACCATGGCTCAGGCCTGTAATACCTGCACTTCGGGAGGCCAAGAAAGGAGGATTGCTTGAGACCAGCCTGGGAAACAGTGAGACCATGTCTCTTAAAAAAAAAAAAAAAAAAAAAAAGCTGCTGTCTAAATTCAGTGGCTCATTCCTGGCATTACCAAAATAACAGATAAAAATATCAGTTAAGAGATGGTCTTGGCTGGACGCGGTGGCTCACGCCTGTAATCCCAGCATTTTGGGAGGCCAAGGCCGGCAGATCACGAGGTCAGGAGATCGAGACCATCCTGGCTAACGTGGTGAAACCCCGTCTCTACTAAAAATACAAAAAAGCCAGCTTGGTGGCAGACACCTGAGTCCCAGCTACTCAGGAGGCTGAGGCAGGAGAATGGCATGAACCCAGGAGGCGGAGCTTGCAGTGAGCCGAGATCGGGCCACTGCACTTCACCCTGGGCGACAGAGCAAGTCTCTGTCTCAAAAAAAAAAAGAGATGGTCTTGAGACAGGCGTGGTGTCTCATGCCTGTAATCCTAGGACTTTGGGAAGCCAAGTTAAGACCATCTCAAGTTTAGGAGTTTGAGACCATCCTGGGCAATATAAAGAAACCTCATCTCTTTAAAAACAAGGTCTTTAGGTTTTAAAGTCAAAAGGAATCAAAATTTAGTCTGCTCCTGTTTTCAGTTCTGAGGATTCTCAGCATGTTGGCTGTATTCCCTTTGTGGTGAAATAGGGGATAAAAACTACCCCTTAATTCAGTACTCAGAATTTAAGTGTAGAGAGTATCTTAATAATCAAAGCCACTTTCCACACTTTTTGTAGTTGCCTATAAAAGGGCATGAGAGTATTGACCAATTAAGTTTACTTATTTCGTAGGCAGCAGTCATAAAATGACCTAACCAGGCAAGAGAACTTGCGTAGAGTTTGCATATAAGATAATCCTCCAGGAACATACTTTTAAGAGAAAAGAATTGCTGGGTTTTTTAAACCATAATTAGACCAAATTTGGCTGAAGCTCTGGCCCAGTGATGAAAAGAAAAATCACAGAATGCAGAACAAGGGGTAATTGGTAGTGTTCATTTGGTGATTAATACTGTTCTAAATAAACGTAGTACCTAATTTGGGGGTGGGGAGGAAAGGATGTGAGTCAAAATAGCCAGTAGTAGCTTACAATTCAATGTGAATGACGCTTTCTATATTAGGATTGACAGATGAAAATAGCAGTGGTTTAAAAGTTTAAGTAGGGTGGACCAGGGCTGACTGTATGATACTCCACTGTAACAGAGACCTAGGCACCTGTTTGTCCTGTGTGACCTCCTTTCCCAAAAGAGGTGCTACATATCTTTGTGTTAGTCATGTCCTGTGCAAGGACACATGGCCAAAGGCTGAAATAGCAGGGGATGAAATTAATTCCATGATCAACTCATCAAGCACCCTAAGGCACTAGTTGAGTCAGCATGGAGGAATGGTGGCCTTTTAAAAATCCACACAAAGGGATCATTAAGAACCCAAGCTCTATGGGGAGGGTTGGCGTTTTTCTAAATTGCACAACAGCACCACGTGGGCTGGTGGTCCTGATGATTCTAGATGGTTGCTCCACACCCAGCTCTTTTGTTCACATTCTATTTAGCAGGAAGGAAAAATGAAGGGAAGCAAGACCCGCCTCCTTTCTTAAGAGGACTCAGAAGCTGAACATGCCACATTTGCTTTTGTCCGATTGTTCAGAATGTAGACACATGGCCACTGCAGCGAGGCTGGGAAATGTAGTCTTTATTTTGAGTAGCTACGTGGACCGCATAAATTCAAGTATGAAAGGGAATACGTATCTGAGGAACAACTAAATACCTGCCTACACTACCATCAAGTGGAGTAAACAAACTATAGAGTGAAGTTAGTGGCTTCAACCTAGCTTGTTTGGAGGTCTAAAAAAGTTTTAAATAGTGAACCTGTAAAATCTCTTCTAGTTCTGTAATTCTACTCTATAATCTTGAGTTTGGAATAGGGAAGCTGAAAGCACATTTCCCAGACCTAGCTGGTCTGGAAATTTAATAAACGGTTATTTAATAACAACTAACACTTTGTTGAGATTTTAGTCTGTTCCACCATTGTAAGTGCTCAAGGAATATTTATTTACATTTTCACAACAACCCTATGAGATATTGCTGTAATCTCCATTTTATAAATGTAAACTGAGTCATGAGAAATTAACTCAGCCAGGTCACAAAGATAGTAAATGACAAACCCAGGAAGTTGACTTCCGAGTGCGTGCCCTTAATTTGCAACCTAAAAATCCCCTAGAGTAAAACTGGTCCACTGAGAAGCAATCCTGAGAACTTTGAGGGAATTATTGAGAAAGAGGCACTTTCTTTTTGTTACTAAGCTACACCAAGTTAGGGGAATCTAAGCCTGGAACAGTGGGTAGTTGCCTTGACACAGCATTGTTAGAGCCCACTGGAAGTGAGACCCAGGAGGAAAGCAGAGCCAAGAGCTGAGGAAAGACATATTCTTGGTAATAGCAGGATTTGTTGTGTCTGAAATAATCCTGAATTATTCAGGCATTTAAATGTTTTCATTCTCATTGACTACCTCTTCTCCCCATTTGAAAAATTGACCTGGCTCTGCACAGTGTCTCACACCTATAGTTCCAGCTACTATCACACATCTCTTATGGCTAAGCCCTTTACTAGCTACTCAGGAGGCTAAGGTGGGAGGATCATTTTGAGCCCAGTTCAAGGAGGCAGTGTGCCATGATCACATCTGTAAATAGCCCCTACACTCTAGCCTGGGTGACATAATGAGACTTTGTCTCTAAGAAAAATTTAAAAACTAAAAATTGAGCTTCTAAGACTCAGTATAGGTTCTTGTCCTCTGAAAACACTAAATTTAAACATTTGTGGGTGTATGCCTGCAGAATGTAACATCACTGATTAAGTCATTGGACAATCAGGACAAAAGATGGTGTAAGTTCTTACAATTGTATGAATTGTGATCTAAGTTGAGAGGTATGAAAGTGAGAGAATTGCATATTTAGATATGTAGGGGGTAGGGCTGAGAAGTTTCAGCAGGGAAATAAATACAGCCATAGTGCTTAAATTCTTTTTGGATTTTCCTTGGATTGAAAACTTGGCTGTATGATCAGGAGAAAGTTCACTTAACAATTCTTAAGTCGACATTTCTTCATTTTTAAGATGGGATTAGTACTAGTGCTTATTTCACCTGAAGTTGTCAGGATAAAATAAGAGCATACTAGTAAAGGGCTTAGCCATAAGAGATGTGTGATAGTAGAAGCTATTTGAGGATAGAAGGCTTGGAAATGTGGGTTAGGGCAGTGTTTCATAACAATAAGAAAAGGGTAGGCAGGTGCAGTGACTCATGCTTGTAATCTCAGCACTTTGGGAGGCTGAGGTGGGTGGACCACTTGAGATCAAGAGTTCAAGACCAGCCTGACCAATGTGGTGAAACCTTGTCTCTACTAAAAATACAAAAATTAGCTGGCATGGCGGCTTGCGCCTGTAGTCCCACGTACTCAGGAGGCTGAGGTGGGATAATTGCTTGAACTTAAGAGAGCAGAAATTGAAGTGAGCCGAGATTGTGCCACTGCAGTCCAGCCTGAGTGACAGAGCAAGACTCTGTCAAAAAAAAAAAAAAAAAAAAAAAAAAGGAATAAAACAACTTATTAGTGGTGGGGGGGGTCTCATTGCTTGATAAAACTTTTCACTAGAGGAAGAACAACAAGTAGAGACAAAAAGTGGAATAATTGAGTTTGAACTGTTATTTGGCGAAAGAAAGTTCTAGTAAAGGTTTGGAAACTAGTATTGATGGATGGGATGGCACTTGCAAAGAGATGAAAAGAAAGTACGGCTTTTTCAGTTGGAGATTCCCTGGTGTAGGGAATGTGCTAAAAAGACTACAGTGATCTAGGCCTTTGCCACTCAGTGTAGTTCTGGATCTACAGCATCAGGGTCATCTGGAAGCTTGTTAGAAATGCAGAATCTCAGGCCCTACCCAGACCCACTGAAACAGAATCTGCATTTTAATAAGATCCCAAGGTGATCTCATGCACATTAAAATTTGAGGAGCACTGCTCCAAGCTAGAGAGCAAAACATGGATTTCCATTGTTTAAAATGCAAAAGAATGAAGAAATGTGGTCCCAAATCACTGGGACATCTGTTTTAATATCTGTGATACAGTAGCAACAAGTTGCGTAGTTTTCTTTAGGCTTACTGTTTCATTATGCAGTGTGTGCCTGCCGGGTTTCAGAAACACAAAACTAACTACTAATTTTCATCCTTATAAATGCTCTTTCCTCCAAAACTGATGCTAAGGAATACTTCTGGCTTCCCAAGTTTTAAATATGGAAGTGCTCTTGAAATTTAAGTGAACTATAACTCCTTGCTTACCCACAGTATTAGTTATCTATTGCTGCATAACTATCCCAAAATTTACCAACCTAAAATAACAAACGTGTCACAGTATCTGTGCTTAACTGAGTGATTTGGCTAAGGGTCACTTGTGAAGTTGAATCAAGCTATAGGCTGGGGCTTCAGTCAGTCATCTGAGGTTCCACTGGGGCTAAAGGATCTATTTCCAAGATTGCTCATACAGTTATTTGCAGGCCTCAGTTTGTCACCATATAGATGTCTCCCTAGGCTGCTTGAGTGGTTTCATGGCAGGACAAATAGCTTTGCTCAGATTTAGTGGGCTGAGAGAGGAAAAAAACAGAAGCTTTGGTCTGATAACCTAATCCTGGAAATGACATGTATTAATCCATTTTCACACTGCTATAAAGAACTGCCTGAGACAGGGTGATGTATAAAGGAAAGAAGTTTAATTGACTCACAGTTCAGCATGGTTGGGGAAGCATCAGGAAACTCACAATCATGGAAGATGGAGAAGGGGAAGCAAGGCACCTTCTTCACAAGGCAACAGGAAGGAGAAGTGCTGAGCAAAGGAGGAAGAGCCCCTTATAAAAACATCAGATCTTGTGAAAACTCACTCTCACGAGAACAGCATGGAGGAAATGGCCCCCATGATTCAATTACCTCTACCTGGTCTCCTCCTTGACATGGAATTATGGGAATTACGATTCAAGATGAGATTTGGGTGGGGACACAAAACCTAACCATATCAACATACTATCACTTCTGCCATATGCTGTTAGTCACACAGACCAAACCTACCTAATACAATATGGGAGGGGATTACACAATGGTGTGAACACCAGTGAGTGAAGATCACTGGGAGGTTGTCTTGGAGCCTGGCTACTACAGTGATGGGAAAAACACTTTGCTTTGTGCAACCAGACTCATCAATAGCTCCAGGTGCAGCTTACACAGCTGGGAGCCTCTTTAGTCTCTATGGAGAGGAGGGAGTGAAACAATGAGTGACTTGCAGATCTCACACCCATATTCACATTACTTCTAGGGCGGCTGATCCAATCAGAAATGAATTTTAATCTTGCTTGGATGGGGGAAATAGGGGAGTATGAAAACAAAGAACACCTATTTGGTTGAGACTGCCTTTACATTTCAAAAAAGTTTAATGCAGAGTAGTCTCATCAGTTCTTTAATTCATAATTGTATCAACATTGGGGAAGGATGTTTTGCTGGAGAGTGGTCAGACTAACTCTTTGAAACAGGTCGTATCTACTAGGCATACTGACTTTCCCATGTCAAAACTTGTTTTTTTTTGTTTTTCTTTCTTTTTTTTTTTTTTTTAATCTAGAGCCAAAGAAGCAATGAATGATGTGTATAACCAAATGATGGGATAACTCCTTTTATCAATAGGCTTGCATCCATTTCTCTTTATCCTGATGCTTCTTAATCAGCTCTGTGCACCTTTACTCTCTGCAATTCTCCATACTTAACCATGCACATAACCAGCCCAACACACTATACATCCTACGGTCCATAAACTCTTAAAATTAGAAAAATAAATTGTATAGAAGAGTTGTCAGTCTCCACTGAAATTTGGCTGGGATAGATCGCTCCAGTCATACATTAAAAATATTTAAAATTTCCTTCTATTACAAAGGTACTCAGAGAAAAATCTCTGAATATTCCAGAGATTGCAGAGTGTAAAATCAGCTACACAATATTTATCTAATTATTGTAGCAAAACAGCATACCAGGAATTCTTATTTTGCCATTGGGAAATAAAGTTATGATGGCAAATAAAATTATGCTAATCTGAAGCAATGACATTTGGTCCACTTTAGATCAAAGGCCTCTCTGTACCCCAGAGGGCCAATTCTGCTCTTGTTAGGACAAAAGGCTTGGGTAAAAAGTACAAGTATTTCTTTTTCTTTTTTGTGGGTCACCTTCTTGTTGTTGCTTCCAATAAACCTCTCAGTGGTTAGCAAGTTTTAACCAGAATATCAAGCAAGATCATTTTCTTACTATTAAATGGAGATTTAAAATTTGATAAGTTAGATAAGTATCAGGTATACAGGAACAGCGTATTCCTCCAATGAAAATACAACCTTTCGTGCCGGGCGCGGTGGCTCAAGCCTGTAATCCCAGCACTTTGGGAGGCCGAGACGGGCAGATCACGGGGTCAGGAGATCGAGACCATCCTGGCTAACACGGTGAAACCCCGTCTCTACTAAAAAAAAAATACAAAAAACTAGCCGGGCGAGGTGGCGGGCGCCTGTAGTCCCAGCTACTCGGGAGGCTGAGGCAGGAGAATGGCGTGAACCCGGGAGGCGGAGCTTGCAGTGAGCTGAGATCCGGCCACTGCACTCCAGCTTGGGCGACAGAGCGAGACTCCGTCTCCTAAAAAAAAAAAAAAAAAAAAAAAAAAAAAAAAAAAAGAAAATACAACCTTTCGCATAATTAATATATCTCCATGACATATATTACTGTTTTTTTATTTTTACAGTTAATTGGTGTCTTAGTTCATTCAAGATGCTACACCAAAAATACCATAAACTAGGTGACTTATAAACAACATTTATTTCTCACAGTTCTGGAGGTTGGGAATTCCAAGATCTATGAGCTGGCAGAGTTGGTGTCTGCTGAGGGCCCATTCTTCATAGATGGTACCTTCTATCTGTGTTCTCAAATGGTGGAAAGGCTATTTGGGGCCTCTTTTCTTCTATCTGTGTTCTCATATGGTGGAAGGGCTGTCTATCTGGGGTCTCTTTTACAAGAGGACTCATCCCATTGACAAAGGTTCTGCCGTCATGACCTAATCACGTCCCTAAAGGCCTTACCTCCTAATTCCATGACCTCAGGGATAAGGATATAATACTTGAATTTTGGAGGGACACAAACATGCAGACAATAGCAATTGGAAAGTGAACTTTGCTGACAGACACAGTATAATATGATTGTATCAACTCCATTTTACTGATGAGCACTCTGAAGAAAGAGAACTGAAGATCTCTTGAAAGTTGGAGTTGGGATTGGAATCCAGGTGTACTGGTTCATTTTATGTTGCTATAACAGAACACTACAGGCTGGGTAATTTATAAGCAATGTAAGTTTATTGGGCTTATGGTTCTGGAGGCTGAGAAGTTCAAGACTGAGGGGCCACATCTAGTAAGGACTTTCTTTCTGTGTCATCCCATGGCAGAAGGCAGAAGGGCAAGAAAGTACAAGAGTGTGAGAGAGAGCCCAGAAGGGGGCCAAAGTCATCCTTTTATTAGGAATCCACTCCCTTGCTGCCACATCCCTTGATGGGTAGCATTTATCTCTTCATGAGGGAAGAGCCCTCATGATTTAATCACCACTTAAAGATCCCACCTCTTGGGAGGGGAACAAGGGTTAAAAAACTAACTATTGGGTATTCTCCTCAGTACCTGGGTGATGGATCAATTGTCCCCCAAACCTCAGCATCACACAATATAACACAGGTAACAAACCTGCACATGTCCCCCCTAAATCCAAAAAGAAAGTTGACATTATTTTTTAAAATATATATATTTATGAGGCACAATGTAATGTTTTGCTACATGTTTACAATGTAGAATGACCAAATCAGGCTAATTAACAAAATAGCCTTATCATAGTCTATCTTTTTTTTTTTTTTTTGAGACAGAGTCTTGCTCTGTTGCCCAGGCTGGAGTGCAGTGGCACCGTCTCGGCTCACTGCAAGCTCAGCCTCCCGGGCTCACACCATTCTCCTGCCTCAGCCTCCTGAGTAGCTGGGACTACAGGCGTCCGCCACCATGCCCAGAGAATTTTTTGTATTTTTAGTGGAGACAGGGTTTCACTGTGTTAGCCAGGATGGTCTCAATCTCCTGACCTCGTGATCCGCCGGCCTTGGCCTCCCAAAGTGCTGGGATTACAAGCGTGAGCCACCGCGCCCGGCCCACAGTCTATCTTTAAATAATACACTGCAACACCCATATTATAAGAACCCCATAGCAGCATATTTGCATTTTTTCTTTGTCATCATTTGCACTATTATTCTCAAATATTTTACTTTTACATCTATTCTAAACCTCAAAATACATTCTTAATATTTTTGCTTTAAATAATTATCTCTTTGCCAGATTTATTGAGTTATAACTGGTATACAGAAAACAGCACATAATTAATATATACAATTAGGCAAGTTAGTAGACATTATCATCACTGCAATCCAGATAATAAACAAATCCATCATCTCATAAAAGAAAAAAAAATCTCGACTCTTAACATTTGCATTGGGGATTAAATTTCCAAAACATAAACCTTGGAGGACATTCAAACCATAGCACCAGGCTACTTGGATTCAAAGTCTGAATGCTCAGTCACTGTATTATATTACCCCTGAAGGTACACACTCAATGAATGTTTACAGAATAGTTACATTTTTCTAAATGTGTGCTACATAAATTTTTTATAGACAAATTTTTTAAAAATACAAAAGGATATTTATCCAATTCTATAAATATTTCTCCTAGTCAATGCTTTAGCCAACATTTTTACTCATTTTTTAAAAATATGAAATAAAATGTCATGCCTCCACTACTCCCCTTTACCCTGGACTCAGGATAACCACTTTTTCTTTTCATTTCCTATTCTCCCTTGTCCTAGGAATGATAGCTCAATTCTCTCTTAAGGTCTACTCCTGTAGTCAGTAAAGCGGTTCTTCAACTTTAACCTGCATCAGAATCACCTGGAGGCCATATGAAAACACAGATTGCTGGACTCCACTTCCAGAATTTCTGATGCAGTAAGACTGGAGTGATGCCTGTCATTTCTAACAAATGTGCATTTCTAACAAGTTCCCAGGGACCATAATTTGAAAATCACTAGTGTAGCTGTTAAAAGAAATGTCTCTGAGACCTGTCTCCCCTATTTACTACGTAAATGATCTTAGGCAAGTTAACAAATCTTTGTGCTATTGCTTAATCTACAAAATGGCAGTGATAACAAGACACATCTCATAGGCTTGTATCCTAATTAAGTGACATATTGTGCATAAAGCACCCAACATGCCACCTGACATGGATCAAGTCCTTATAATAACTATTATGACAGGCTGGCTTTTCTAGACAAGCATCCACTTAAAATATATTTAATAATAAAATAATAGTTATTAGCAGTAAAAAGATATTCCTCATTCTTTTTGTTTGCTTGTTTTTGAGACAGTCTTGCTCTGTCACCAGGCTGAAATGCAGTGGCATGATCATGGCTTACTGCACCCTCAACTTCTTGGGCTCAAGAGATCCTCCTACCTCAGCCTCCTGAGTAGCTGGGACTATAGGTGTGTACCACCACGCCCAGCTAATTTCTACGAATTTTTGGTAGAGATGTGGGTGTCATGTTGCCCAGGCTGGTCTTGATCTCCTGGGCTCAAGCAGTCCTCCTGCCTTAGCCTCTCAAAGTGCTGGGATTACAGCATGAGCCACCACGCCCAGTTTATATGCCTCATTCTTGATACTTCCTTCTCTGTAGAGGGAGCTCCATTAATGTCACTATCCCTGCCTTTTGGTATATTCATTCACTGTCTTCTCCAAGGGGAGCAGGAATAATAGATTTTATTGGAGCATTTGGGAAAGGAATCTGGCCTGCTTGGGTAAGCCCCGTCCTCTTTTTTTAAAATTTTGGAATGAGGTTGTCCACTTGGATCTAAGTTCTGCAGCTCCACGATTATAGGGCGTCTTGCCTCCCAGTGGGGAGTATGGCCATCCAATGCTGCCAGCGACTGGGAAAAGAATATGACTAGCTCTGGAGAGCTCATTGCTGAGATATTTAAGGCACATTCTAAATATTAAGTTTATGATTAAGAAATGTGGCAGATTGATACGTATCTGCCTTATTATTTTTTCTTGTTTCTCACTGTTTAGAGCTCAGGCCAAGGGAAAGGATGCTATTTGTCAGAACCTTTCAAATCCAGTATGAGGTTTGAATCTACAGCTATGTGGTATTTTTGTCTTGATAGATTATTGAGGTTTATAGAGGCTGTGTCCACAGATGAGTGTATGTTTTCATATAGACTACCCTGGTCTTTAGCAAGTCTAAGATATTCGAAAGCTGAGAAAAAACAGGGTATTTGGGGAACATGACATTACAGAGCCTTCTAGAGACCAAATATCCTGCTCCTCCTGGTCCCGGGAAGATATCTCCAGAAGCTGGGAAACAGCTTTGTGAAGGTGGAATAAAACTGCCCTGTCTGCAGTTGAGATCCTCCTCTGAGAGGACAGCCACATTTCTGGCTTATCACAGTCCCACAGGGTAAGCCTCTAGATTACACTGAAAGAACAAAACGTAATGAAGTCTAGGGGAGAAATCACACTCACTCCCTGATGTTTCCTTCCATAGGAGGGAGCACTATTAGAGTAACACCCCTGGCAGCATGCCAGCCTCTTACTGGTTTTTCCATAGGAAGGATAAGTGACATATCTATTTTTTTCTTCCTTCTGTTACTGTCCCCAACAAGGTTACATTTGGCTCTGTTCTCCCATGATGTTATTTTATAGAAGCACACTTTTGTGTGGGGAGGTGTGTGGTGGTCTGATGTTCTCTGTGTCTCAGTGGACAAATCCGCCGAATTCTCACATTAAGCATTAGGAAGCCTAGTTGCTGGTGGATAAAAACCCTGCTATCTTTGATCAGCTTTATCGGTAATGAAGGTGATGTTTTACCTCTGTTGCTTTTCTGTTTGTCCCATTTTTAATAGGTTTGGGGCAAAGGTGGTTCTGTTTATTGTGCCATTCCAAACTCTAGACAATGGCTACACCTTTATTGAGCATGTATGATATACTAAACACTTTGATATTAATAATTCCTCAGTAGGGAGTAAATAAGCTGTGAGGAAATAAGCCATTATTATTCCCATTTTATAAACAAAGAAATTACCACTTAGAGGAATTAAGTAATATGCCTAAGGTTACCCAGGTGGTAAATGGTGGTGCTGGCACTCAAGCCTAGGGGTGTCTGTTGCAGTTATTTCTAGCACTCTCTTTGTCCAAATTTCTTACTTGAAAACAGAAAGGAAGTTTTTAAAGATAGAGTTTTAGGTTGTAAACTCCGAGAATCTGAGACAGATCTCAGTTAATTTAGAAAGTTTATTTTGCCAAGGTTGAGGACATATGCCCATGGCACAGCCTCAGGAGGTCCTGATGACATGTGCCCAAGGTGGTCAGGGCACAGTTTGGTTTTATGCATTTTAGGGAGACATGAGACATCTCAATCAACATATGTAAGATGTACATTGGTTCCATCCAGAAACGTGGGACAACTCAAGCAGGGAGGGGGCTTCCAGGTCACAGGTGAGAGACAAATGGTTGCATTATTTCAAGTTTCTGATTATCCTTTCCAGAGGAGGCAATTAGACATGCATTTCTCTCAGTGAGCAGAGGGATGACTTTGAGTAGAATGGGATGCAGGTTTGCCCTAAGCCGTTCCCAAATTGACTTTTCCCTTTAGCTTAGTGATTTTGGGGTACCAAGATTTCCAAGATGTATTTATTTATGTATTTATTATTTACTTATTTTCCTTTCACAAGGTAAAAAAATTCCATCTGTATGTACTGTATGTATTATATATAAATGCCTACTTTGTTTTGGATGTTGTATAAATGTATCTAATGTAATGAACAGAGCAAGTGACCATAGCAAATGAGGGATAGAATGATGATTCATGGATGGGTCAGTGGTTTCCTGCTGTATATCCCCTGTGGCAATGGAAACTGTACCTGAGCTGGGGAAGAAAGGCTTAAAAGATTTTGTCCAGACATTTAGGAAAGACAATACAGCTATACTTACAAACGTTTTGGACAGTTAGGGGTGGGCATTTTAGTTGGAGAGTGGTTTTTTTGTGAGGGATAGTAACAACTACAAAAAGTTCTTCAAACTAGTTCAAGTATAAAAGGGGTTCATTGAAAAAATACAACAGGCAAATTCCCAGACACCTAAAAATAGGACCAAAAACCATGACCAAGCCACCCAGGGAATGGAACTGTCTAGAAACTTTATTCATAGAGCTGCTTGGCATCTTCTACTCCTTTTTGCTTGCTACCCCAGTCTTTTGTTTTTCTCACCATAGTGGCCATTTCTACTTCTCAAAACTTAAATTTACACATAATTTTGGCTTCTCATGGTGTCATTGCCAGCCAAAATTCTGTTTGATCTTTCAGTTCAAGCATCTTCCCTTCATGATCTGACTGAGTGTAGCAGTGAGGATGACCAGACGTCACTCTTGTCGCCATCTTGGTCTTGGTGGGTTTTAGCCGGCTTCTTTACTGCAAGCTCTTTTATCAGCAAGGTCTTTATAACCTGTATTTTGTGCCAACCTCCCATCTCCTCTGTGACTTAGAATGCCTTAACCATCAGGGAATGCAACCCAGTAGATTTCAGCCTCATTTTACCCAGCTCCTTATTCGAGACGGAATTGCTCTGGTTCAAACACCTTTGACAGTTGCAGTGAGTCGAGATCACACCACTGCACTCCATTCTGGGTGAGGGAGTAAGACCTTGTCTCAAAATAAATAAATAAATAAATAAATAATAAATAAATAAAAGTGGAAGGCTTATAACCCAGCCCTGGGATAGAGTGTTCATATTGTCCCCTTCACCCTATGGATTTCTCACCAGTGTGGTGACCCAGTTTTTCTTTGTCTTTGCTTCAAACACTTCTCTTGCTTCCAGTTGATCATCTCTATTCTGTATTTTTTTCTTTTCTTTTCTTTTCTTCTTTTCTTTTGTAGAGATAGAGTTTTGCCATGTTGCCCAGTGCCCACGCTGGTCTCGAAATCCTGGGCTCAAACTCCTGGGCTCAAGCGCTCCTCCAGCCTTGGCCTCCCAAACTGCTGAGATTACAGGTGTGAGCCACCCCACCCAGCCCAATCATCAAAATTCTGTAACTTTTCTCTATGGCATAACTGTATTTGCTGGTGCTTGTTACTTCAGCCAATTTCCCCAACACTTCCCCTACAAGGTTTTCCCTGAGGGCATGCACTTAACTACTAAATTGTCTTGCCTCAATTTGAATCTTCTGCTTCTCTAAAAGGGAAAGAATCTGGTTGTTCATTGTCCTTGTGGGACAGAGCCCTGGGGGCTGGGCCATCCAGAGGTTCAAGGACCAAGACAGATTTTCCTTACTAAGGGAGGCAGATTGGGGGTACTAATCCAGCGCATGCTCCCATATTTGCAGTTGTTTTCCAGCCACAACCCCTAACACATCCTCTGTGGATGCAGCATCATGACAGTTTACAAATACCATGGCAACGCCAGGGTTACCCTATATGGTCTAAAAAGGGGAGGCATTAATAATACACCCCTTGTTTAGCATATCATCAAGCAATAACCATAAAAATGGGCAACTAGCAGCCATTAGTGCTGCTCTGTCCATGGAGTAGCCATTCTTTTATTTCTTTAATTTTAATTTTTTTTTTTTTTGAGATGGAGTCTCACTCTGTCGCCCAACCTGGAGTGCAGTGGCCCCATCTCAGCTCACTGCAACTCCACCTCCCGTGTTCAAGCTATTCCTGCCTCAGCCTCCTGAGGAGCTGGAATTACAGGCACATGCCACAACACCCAGCTAGTTTTTTGTATTTTTAGTAGAGACGAGGTTTCACCATGTTGACCAGGCTGGTCTCGAACTCCTGACGTCAGGTGATCCTCTGCCTTGGCCTCCCAAAGTGCTGGAATTACAGGCGTGAGCCACCGCGCCCGGCCAGATTCCTGTTTTACTTATTTCCACATGTGTTCTCCCAGTAACTCTCTACTCTCCATCTGAGTTATGATCAAAAGAGGCTGACTAACCACAGTCATTGAATATTTCACCTCAGTAATCTAATATTTACAGCCTTGGATCAAAAATGATATGAAGAAAGAAGGAAGGCAGGCAGCAAATAGAGTGACGGGTAGACATCTGAGGACTGTCAGCAGCTAAAGAGACAATCTGATGTGTGATGTCTTAACTTTGCCATCTATTGCTGTTTGGTGATGGTATTTCTATGATTTGGGGCTGTGGCTCTGGCTTACTAGACTTTTATCTGTACTTCTTACTACCTGGGGAGAGAGAGGAGTAGAAAGAACAGACATCAAACCTGCTAGAACCTTAAAGAGTTGATATTGTTTCATCAGTAGTTTGAGGGCAAAGATTAGATTCAGTCAGGAGCCAAAAAAATGAAGGGACTTTTCTAGTGTTCCACAGCAGGTCTGTAACAAGTGGGCTTAAATCTCACGTCTTTATCCTTCACCATGCTGAGTGGACTGGCGAACACCTACCCACTTGTGACAACTATACCCTCTGGTTTCAGGATGTTGATATAAGGTCTCACTGCCTTCCTCAGCAATCTTCTGAATCTGGCATTCCTTCTGAGAAGACTAACAAGCATTCATCCAAAACGCTGGTCATCGGAAAGTGAGTTGTAATTTGATCTAACTTCTCACTCAGTATGATAGTTCTTTTTGGTATAGACCTGATGGAATCTTTCTTAGGTAAGCCAAATCTGTCTCTCTGAATTGTTCACCAGTTGGTTCTTGTTCTCTTAAAGAGTAAGTCAGCTTACTCTATGACTGTTTTTCAGTGCTATTAAGTGAAACTTGGGTTTTAATCCTAGTTCCTCATCTGTGACCTTCGAAAGTCACTTATTCTTCTGACTCTATATTTTCATTGGCAAAATGACAAGTCCTGCTTTGCTCATTCCATAAGGCTGTCAAAAAAGGGGGAAAAGACAGGATCCATTTATTAAATACGTACTATTCAATACTTTTCAGGTAGTGTGATGATAACTTTATATACACTGAGTTATTAGTATTTCCAATCCTATGAGACTGGTGGTATGATGCCCATATTTTTGAGGAGAAATTTGAGGCTGAAGAAAAAATTAAATACCTTGTCCAAGGATTACACAGATGGTAACAGAAGTAGGATTTGAACCCAGGCCTGTCTGGCAGTTGAGTTTAATCATTTTACTATTTGGCCTACTATAGGCTGGTACTTAGGAAAGCACTTAGTAAATTTCAATTATTCAAAGATTTTAAATATTTTCCTTTAGCCTGCTTTTCTCCAGGTGATACATTCTCCATTTTTTAGGCTATTATTTGATAGGATATCATTTCCCTATTCCACTCACTGTTTCATTCACTGTTCTCATGGAGTAGCATGTTTTCAACATTCCCATAAAGTACAGTCTCTAGAGTGGAAAGTCATGTCCACAATGAGTATGAACCTGTATTCCATAATGCTTCTCCAGCCTATCACATGCATTTTCTGCCTGTTTCTGAAGTTTTATCATCCTACCCGATAGGCTTCAGGAACTTGTGTGAGATGAATGAGTCAGTGTAGAATCTGAGTTGAACGTCTTTGGAGATGTTCATAAGGACATTGAAATGGGGATATGGCTACACAGCCCCTCCCCACTTCACTTGCAAGGAAAAGCGACCATAACCTAATCGTAGTTAAGGGTCTTTGTGGCCTGAGAGAGAAAATGGTTAGTGTTTAGTGGCCCGTAGGAAGACAGTCTCTTTTATCTGCATAGTGGAACTGTAAAATCAAATCTCCAGTACTGAAGAGCGTGAATGGAACTAGTAGAGTCACAGCAATCCCGTCTATTTATCTAGGACTTCTTTCTCATCAGATGGGCCCCTCAACTAAATGTGGTAAGATTAACAAAGAAGCAGGACAATGTTATTTTTTCATATGTTAGAATTTTTCTGGTTCTAAATGAACAGGGTGTGGCTACTTTTATTTCCTTTTACTACTTCATTTTTCTATTTTTAGCCAAAACTAAATGAGTAGATGTTTTTTATTTCATATAAGAATGATTTTCTCTTCAGTAAGAGTTGAACAAAAATTATGTGTGGTAACAGCCACCTAATATATTTTTCTATTAAAATGTCCTTCAAAATAGTTTGTTATGGGTGACATATGAAGAGAGGGACTAGAGATGATGAGTTTTTTGATGTAACTGGTTAAATTCAAAAGCATAGGTAGCTCCATTGTGAGCATAAGGTCTTAGCTTAAAAGGTGGTTTTCCAGAGAGGCCTTTCCTGAGCTCCACATCTAAAGCAGCACACTAAGCATTCCCAACAGGCTATTTAAAATAGCTTCATTTCCTTCATTTATGTTCCTGTCGGATATTTACATGTTTATATGTTTATTGTCTATCTCCCCTCCACTGTAATGCGAATTCCAGACCTTGTTTTTTGTTATCCCCAATGCATAGAATACTGCACATAATGGTGCACAGTATTTGTTGAATAAATGAACCTGCTTTTGGAAACAAAATTGTTACTCCCTTACTTAAAGCTAGTTCACAGTTTATGGTTTTTACAAATTTGCTCCATGGTTTGTTCTTTACTGTTGTTCAATCTGTCCCCTTCTCACTGTAGATTTATTTATTTGTGGATATAATTCAAGTTCTTTCTGATTATGCTGTATTAGAGTGAAGAACATTTATCAGATGTCAGTGTTTTGTGTAAGGTGTATTATAACTAGTGTTTTGTCAATAAAATAATAAAGCCTGTGGATTTATCTAAAGAAATAAGTTGCAGTGAATTTAAGTATCTGTTTTTTTTTTTTTTTAATTATATTACTGTCTTGTGTTTTCTTGAGTGGGAGACAAAGGGGCTGCCAGGACTTGTTCCTGACTTTGGGCAAGTATATTAAAAATATTAAAAAGAAAGAATGAGATGCATTGCTCTAGAGGCAACTTTTATATCTGCTGGCTGGGCTAAGAGGTGTGAGAGTAGCAGGAGTGAGTTCTTGTTTCAGCTGAAGATAAGCCAAGCCAAGCATGGACTGCACAAGAGAGGATCCCATTGGATACCTGTTAACTAGGTTTGGGCATGTGGTTAAGTCTGATGGGTAGGTGGAAAACTCAGTGCCAGGTGCCCTGTGGGTGCTCTGTAAACATGTTAATTTTAGCAATAATACTGTGCCTATCAGTACTTGAATCATTTCATTTTGCAATCCATGCAAGGAGGGCAGGAATCACCACTGGAGTTGGTAAAGTCTGGCACAGATGTCTAGAAAAATAATTTCATTTCTCATGTTTTTGGGGATGGGGACTGAAGGGGAACAGTGTGTTTCTTTGTGCCCTGGGAATTGCATGTCCTCATGTTTTGGCCTTGACATAATCATCAAATGAATTATTTAAGGTTGATTTGTTATTCATATATTTCTTTCTAATTGTGAGGTTTTTTCCTTACATTGCAAAAGAGGTTTGAGACCAAAAAAAGTTCTAGCTTATAAAATCCAAACTATCATAAGCTTCACAACAGCCAGGACAAAATGGCGTATCAATCATAAACAATTCAGGAGTTGGTAATGATATTTTGATTTGTTTTGTGAAAGATTGATTTTTTAAGATAAGTCCAATATATTTAGAGTATTAAGAACAAATATTAATACTTAAATAGCAAAGGTACTTATACTCCAAAACTTAAAAACATTTAGGAGACTATATATCTGCCTGTGGGCTCAATAAATAGACTTGAAAATATTTTGTTTTATAGTCACATTTTATTACAAATTTATTTTTTACCCAATAGAAAAGCAAATTTAGAATCTATTTACAAGTACTATATATTTACATATATACAGTTCATGAATCTAAAGAAAATGGACAGAGAAACGCAATATATATGGAAGAATATGCCACTGTACAAGGTTTATTATCATTATCATGGTCCTTAATGTTACTGAACCTTTACTATAGTAATAAATACAGTTCTATATTTACACATCTTATAAAACATCTCATAAATGTATTTTTTCAAATCCAAGTTAAAACATCTGATCAAAATAAACATGCTTATATAAAAATAAATCTACCTAACAACAATTTGGTTTGGATGTGTTGAAGCTAATATAGGATAATAGAAGGTAAGAATTAATACTTTGACTTTTCTTATTTAATAACTTGCTTCTTAAAATACCTAACACAGTATTAATATCGAATAAGCAGAGAAGTAATGTTCCTGACACAAGTGGGTTATCCAGAGAGAACACAGCTAAACCCAAGCTAAATAAACAGGATAATATGTTACTGAGTCTCTTGAGTCCAAAGTGGTGTCAGATATTGGGTTTGCCAGAGCTGCTAGAGATGCATGTGTGAGAAGTTGTATCAGTGGACTTAATTTATGTCATGTGCACATTTGATCATTAAGATACACATCAGTTTGAATCAACTGATAAAACCTCTTGCAAAAATTATTTACTAACCCAGGAAAAAAAAAAAAAACCCAAATTGCTTATTGTCTTTTCCAGGTATGTTCATTGCTGGCAGTGGAATTCCCTTCTGAGCTTTGGGCACCAAGGAGTTAAAAGCAAATCAGATAAGACATACATCACCTGTGCATGATTGCCTTTGTAACAATTTAAGAATTTCGGTCAATTTTCCTTTCAAAATATTTGTAAGCAGTTTTATTCCACCATGAGGGTGGAACCATCTAGCGCTAATATATAAAACCTGGTATCTCTAAAAATGATCTCAATATGAGTGAGTTAACAATACCTTACATTATCCATCCAAGGGATTGGTGCCTTGGAAGGATCCTTTCTGAGGAAAGGCAAAGGAGGGCTCAAACATCTTCACATGGTCATTAGAATGAAATCCTATGGATCACAGCCTCTACCTAGTAATGCAGTTCCTTGAAAACCCTTATTTTCCTAATTCCCCCAACAACCTCTTGAGTTTGTGGGTTTGAATAAACCCATTTTTGGAAAGTAAGTGGGTTCTCCCTCCTCCCAAAATGATTACATTGGTGAGTTTAAAGAGAATGCAATTCAAATCATAGAGAATCTTTTCTAAAGGAAATTTCAATCTGCTTTTTTGATCTGGGCTCACTTAAATAGTGTGACCAGTCTATCCCTTAGCTGAACAAATTATAGAAGCAGCATTTAGACTTATATTCACTCTCAAGTATCAATAGGTTTTCAGCCTTTTCTCACTAACTGAGAGATTCTCTTTTGGTTTTTAAACCGAGTTTCACCTCAGCTCTTATTAGTTACTACTCTGATATACTCAATCTCACATTTCCAGGTTCTCAACCTTTGAAAACATTTTCTTTCACATATTAATTAGAGACATGGGACAAATGCCACAGAGGAAAGATGGCAGTTCTCAGTCACTGGATAAGCTGGTGATGGCACGGAACTGGGAGGCAGGTCATAAGCAATGCTGGAGCTGGTAAAGGTTACCAAGGCTTGGGTCGAGTCACAGGACTGTTTTTCGACATCATCAGAGTTAATTGACACCAGGCTTGGGTGTTTTGATCTCGTCCAGAAGTAGGTTTGCTTTCCCAGGCTCACCAGATCCTCCTTAAAGTGAGGATTGAAGAGGATGTAGAGAAGGGGATTGAGACATGCAGGAAGTGGGACTATCACCAGAAGGATAAACTTAATTACTTCAGGACTGATAAATGTGAGGTTTAGTAAAGAGGAGAAGGACAAGAAAGCCACGGGGCAATATAGGATGCAGTTGGTGAAGAGCAACAGGGCAATGTGCTTCACCATAGAGCAGTCCCAAATATTCTCCAGGTCTCCCTTGTCCAAATTGCAGTAGAGCTTGGTGTAGGCAATGGTCATCATGAGGAAGCAAAGGGAATTGAGCAAGATGAGAGCGACCATGTAGCCCGTGGTGCTGGGCTCCCCAAAGGGCAAAGGCAGACAGAGAGGGGAGGCGCCATACTCGCTGCCACCCAGCAGGGGAACTGTGGCCATGGTCAAGGCCAGCAGGGCGCAGAGAAAAATGATTACTTTCAGGCTAGAAAAGGGAGCTTTCGTTTCAAATTTTGCAGAACATTTCACAGAGAACCCACGCTCCAGGGCTGCCAGAGTAAGCAGGAAAACAGATGATTCTGAAGCAAAAATGGACAAAAAACCAATGACTTGGCAACCGACCCCATTCTCCCACCAGGCACCATGTCGTGCAAAGCTGCCAAAAGTGAATGCATCCACACCAGCCAGCACAGCACTGGAGACTCCCGTGAGCATGTTCACCACTGCGATGGCCCCAATTAACAGTTTAATGGGGGAAATGTACAGAGGAGATCTGAAAACTGTTGAAGTCACCAAAGCATTACAAGTAAGTGCCAGAACTGCTATGGTCCACACTCCAATTCTGATCAGCCAGCCATCAAGCAGGTGTTCACAGGGTTTGAAGGGGCCTAGAAGTCCAAGGAAGGAAAAGATTGAGTATCAAATTAGGGTTTACAACTTTTGCTGAATTACCCTTTTGTCTCTTTATTTAGGATGCCAAAAGATAGTGGTCAAAAACAGCCTGATAACACACAGTGCCCATGTGCATGCTCCACTATCTCAAGCCACTGTCACCCTGGATCTTCTGCAGCACTAGTTGGGTAAGTACACCAAGGTGCTCCTGTTCCAGGGTATTGATGGAGAAATGAGAATGGAGTATTTTGATCACTTGATTGAAGTCCCTAAGATACAGCTGTGTTGGCGCCAGGTAAAAAGCCAGATCTCCTGGACTTTTCATTACATAATTTTTCAGAATATTTCCACAAGTTTCCATAGGCAGACAAGGAGAATCCTAGGGAAATATTCCATAATATTATGAACGTGCATTTCATGAAAATCTCATCTTAGTTTTAGATTAAAATTTGAGGTTAGGGAGCAAAGAACAATCTATTCATTAAGAATAAAATATCAACTCCTCCTAGCTGTCTTTTTTCAACTGGCTCATCCTGTTTTTTGGAATGGGACAAACTATTAAGTGAATTCAACTTCACTTTCCTCCCCTCCCTTCCCATCTCTTCCCCTCCCCTTCCTCTTTCCTTTCCATTCTTCCCTTCCCTCCTCCTCCCTCCTTCCTTCCTTCCTTCCTTCCTTCCTTCCTTCCTTCCTTCCTTCCTTCCTTCCTTCCTTCCTTCCTATCTGTACAAACTATTATTTACTTTTACCAAATAGTTATTTATAAGAAAAACCTAAGTCACTTTCAAAAGTCGGTGATTACACAAAACAAGATTATAGCATACTATTTCAGGGTAAATTGCTAATATCATTTTAAAAATTACATATACCTCTAACAACACACTTGATTCTTTAGTTTACATTAAGTTAAATCAAAAGTCCTCCCACCTCAATCCTATTGGCAAGTGAAAACTCCAGGGAATGAACATTTGTATTTGACAGGCCACTATGAGGGTTACTGATGAGCTGCATAGTTGGCACAGATTTGGCTTTTAAAGTATAGCTGCATTGTTTTTCATGGACTCAGAATCAGTGGTGCATACTGCTGTTGAGGAAGTTTTGATGCCTTTCTCACCTGGGGAAGGTGAACATTGCACTGAATGAAGAGCTTTCAGGTCTTCCTCAAAATCAAGCAGGAAATCTTCAAGGTCACGTTCATCTGCAGGCACAAGAAATCCTGGAATGATTAGTTCTGCCTCTCTTTTCAAGGGACCAAATCCCAGAGTGGAGAGTCCTGGGTTATTCTGGAGACATGAACTGTCACAAATTCCTTGTGCTCTAGCTTTCTTGCAAGTCTATTATAACGTTGCCTTTGGATGTTCAACTGAAGCTGCTGTGACATACTATTCTAGTACAACTGGGGATGAGGGAGAGTGACCCAAGACTCTGGGTATAACATATAAACTCTCCCATTCTGCTCTTGTTTCCTGCAGCTCATGATGTTCCCACATTGAAGAGCTAAATTAGAGGAGGCTATGGGCCTCTTCATTCAGAGCAGAAACCACTTTATCCAAATTTCTAACACTACAATAGCTATAGTGCAAATGTTCTAGGCTGTGTTCTCTGAACACCAGAGGAAGAATCAGATACAGTACGTTTCAATCTTCCCTGGGAATTCTGCATAACAGAGGACAAATCAAGTAACTACTTGGTGCTTGGTTTAGCTATCCACGAAATAGGAGTTTTGTGATCTAACATATTTCCCCAAAGACACAGATTTAATTGGTCTCATGTGGGAATTGGGGACCAATATTTTTTAAAAGTTGCTATGTGATTCTAATATGTGGTCCAGGGTTGAGAATCACTGCTTTTGAAAATAAACTCCATGAATGACCGTCTCTCTCTGTTGTTCATTGTGTGCTTTCAAGGCCTAGAACAGTGCCTGGCACAAAGTTGGCTCTCTAATAACTTTTTGCTTGTGTTTTTATTTTTTGAGTGAACATTTTTGAGAGACATTAGAGTGGGTGAGGCAGGAAGAGCAAAAACTGAAGCAAGAACAGGAACAAGACACATGCTGTGGCCTAAAACAAAAAAGGCAAGGACCAAGATATCAGTTCCTTAAACAGATACGCAGACAGGAAAACCTGGTAAGGTTATCTGCCGACAGACTGATCATACTTGCTTTGGAATCAACAAACCATTAAGGCCCAAAGGGTGAGAAGCCATCCTTCTGTTTAGTCTGTTTAGACCTTGTGCAAACTCGCAGGGTTGGCAGGGAAGGCAGGGGGTGGTGCCCAAAGCACCTCCTCATTACCACAGGTGTGGTTTGAGAGGCATTGTTGTCTGTTTAGGTAACGTCTTAATTCAAGGAAAGCCAAGCTTTACAGACATTATCTCATTTCACCTTCCGGACAGATACCTTGGGGTGGGGTAGGTGAGGAGAATGATTTAGAATCAGTTGAACAAAAAGTAGGATTCTTAAGCCCTTCTGCTGAAATACGAAGGAATCTAAAATGTTTATATCTTTCACTCCTTCCAGGCCATAAGAATGAAAATGGATTTTGCCTTCTGGAGAAAAAGTTTCTGAAGTATGTATGAAAAAGTCATCCTCCGAAAAAGCACCCTGTAAAAAGCTGATGGAACACCATGTCAGTAATCACCCCTGAGGACAGTATATGCTAAGGGGGAATCTAATTATAAATACAAATAAAAGAATTCACCTACAGAACAGATGAAATTTTAGAATGAATCCTGAGCGAGTTTTCTCTTTCTCAGGTAGTCTTTAAAAAGTGGGATTTATTCACAATTTGCTGAGGTATAAGGACTTGTCTGAAGTTCAGATAATTTGTTTGATAATTATTTTTTTCTTTTTTTTTTTTGAGATAGTCTTGTTCTGTTGTCCAGGCTGGAGTGCAGTGGCGCAATCTCAGCTCAGCTGCTTTGGAATCAACCTGCCTCCCGGGTTGAAGCAATTCTCATGCCTCAGCCTCCCAAGTACCTGGGATTACTGGCATGTGCCACCATGCCTGGCTAATTTTTTTGTATTTTTGGTAGAGATAGGGTTTCGCCATGTTGGCCAGGCTGGTCTCAAGCTCCTGACCTCAAGTGATCCATCTGCCTTGGCCTCCCAAAGTGTTGGGGATTACAGGTGTGAGCCACCACGCCCGGCCTGTTTGATGACTTTTCATCGAATGTAATTCATTTTCATGTGTTCCGTCGAACACAACACAATTTCATTACCATGGCATAGCAAGTCCTACCTTGAACCTGAAACATTCCAGCGTCTTTCTTATGAAGGTTGTCCATACTGCTGTTGTCACCTTTATTCCATTGATTAGAAATCTTATAGGCATTCTCACACACTCCAAATGCACAGCACTGGTAAGCATAAGGCATTTCTATAACCCTTTAAATGAACAAAACCCAAACAAAAAACACTTAAAGAAACGGATAATTAAATATAGTATTCATCTTCTTTCACCCAATTATTCTGCCTTGGATTTTAGCCTAAATAAATAATCCAAAATATAAGTTATGGGCATAAAGGTGTTCATTACAGTGCTATTTATAAAAACAATGAAGTTATTAAAAATGATCACTATGAAATCTTAATTGCTGAAACTGAGAGATGCAACTTCCATTACTCAAATGATGGAAAATTTCCAAAATAAAAAGGTTAAAAAAATGACTGCTAGGAAAAATTGTAGCAACATGAAAAACTGCTTATGGCAGAATAAGTGACTAAAATATGACATATATTTCTATGCACCTTTTGAGTCTAACAATTAAAAATGCACTGGAAATAAAGCTTGGAAGGAAGTAACTTAAAAATGTTGTTTAGGGGGGCATTTTCAAGATTTTTGTTCTTGGATGCTTAACAGAGACTGGGAAGGGTAGACTTTTGGGGAGGTGGGGCTGGTTAATGAGTACAAAAATAGGAAGAATAAATAACACCGACTATTCAATAGCACAATAGGGTGACTGTAGTCAATAATAATTGGGAATTTTAAAATAAATAGTGTAATCGGATTGTTTGTACCTCAAAGGATAAATGCTTGAGGGGATGGATACCCCATTTTCCATGGTGTGCTTATTACATATTGCATGCCTGTATCAAAACATTTCATGTACCCCATAAATATGTACACCAACTATGTAACCATAAAAAATAAAAACATTAAAAATTAAAAAAAGATTTTTGTTCCCTCTTATACTTTCCCAACTCTCTTTTGGGGTTTTATTATTTTCATAATTTTAAAAGTATGTAAAAACTACCGTGGGTTAAAAAATACATAATCTTGGCCGGGCGCTGTGGCTCAAGCCTGTAATCCCAGCACTTTGGGAGGCCGAGACGGGCGGATCACGAGGTCAGGAGATTGAGACCATCCTGGCTAACACTGTGAAACCCCGTCTCTACTAAAAAATACAAAAAAACTAGCCGGGCGAGGTGGCGGGCGCCTGTAGTCCCAGGTACTCGGGAGGCTGAGGCAGGAGAATGGCGTGAACCCGGGAGGCGGAGCTTGCAGTGAGCTGAGATCCGGCCACTGCACTCCAGCCCCGGCGACAGAGTGAGACTCCGTCTCAAAAAAAAAAAAAAAAAAAAAAAAAAGCATAATCTTTCAAGATACTTCTTTGTCTATAATAAGCATAACCAATTTTAAGCAGCATTACGTCCTCAAACAAATATTAATTTAGTACATTTTATTAGATACATACAAGCTAAATTAAAAATTGTAAACAAGAGTAGAATAATGTTATAACGTTATTTAATGACATGCCCTAGTTTATATATATCCCACGGATCAATGGTGTTCAAACTCCTCCAATGAACTCTGATTCTGGGAGGCATCTTTGAGAAGGAAAGGAAATATGGTCAGGAGGACACATTTTCCCACTGCAGGGCTTGTCCTAACAATGCTCCAGGGTTGGGAGACTTGAGGGCATGAAATGCAATTCAAAAGGGTTTCACGACCTCATAAATTTAGAACACCACTATAATACATCTATTATTTCACATGACCACAAATGCATCTTATTAGTTTTAATGACAAACTCACTTGAGTTCTGGAAAGTTTTCAGATGATATCAAGCTCTGTAAGGCATGATTTCCTGTTAATTTTAAGTGAGTTAAACCATGTAACCCAGTTACAGGAAAAGACGACAGGAGGTTGGACGATAGGTCCCTGCAAAACATCAAACAACAATTGGCTTTTAGTCTATGTTAGCATAAAACATTTATGTTAAAAAAAACAACAACCTGAAGATCGTCAAACTACTCAATAAAAACTTCTAAGCAGGGTCCTTACTCCTAATGGTAAAAGTAACCATTTTGGTTTAGCTAGGGATAACTTTTCTATTCACAGTCAGGATGGCAGGGGAGAAAAGGTTTTAATTGTATTCAAATTGTTCTATATTCAGCTTCATTTTGTCAGGTGGGGACATCTAAAATCAAGGGGAAGGTGCTATATTTAATCTGAAAAGTGATGCTGACTAGATTAGGAGTGAGAAGTAAAAAGTGTAGGGGGTGTATTTACTCCCGTTCCTCTTATAACTTCTGTCTAACCAATTTCTTCTTTCTTTATTAGATAAGAGATGGGGAAAGGAAGGAGCAAGAGATGGGAAGTTGGGGCTGGGGGAAGGGACGGGAAGATTCTGTATCAGTCAAAATGGCATAAAATAAAATGGAAGCCCTTCAGACCTGAATTGACATCTTATTCCATTCCACCTGATTACTCAGCAAGAATAAAAAACTTTGGCTGAATAATGAGAACCAGGTGTCACCCAGATCAATTATCCACTTAAGGGCCCATGTGGCCCTGGAGGAGCAGAACTCCTCCTTGGCTCTGACAAGCTCTAGGCACGGAGAACACAGAGGGCAGGTAATCTGCGCATTTCCAGCCTCTTCAACAAAACCAACTTTTAAAATTAACTAGATGGTCCCCAGTTATTAAGAGACATAGCATAAACAAGTTATGGAATACTCACAGCTTTATTAGGGATGGCAAAGTGGAAAATGCATTGGGGTGAATAATAGCAATTTTGTTCCAAGCCAAATTCCTATTTTGAAAAAAGGCAAATGAGAGAATTAAATAGAATCAAGAACATGTGAAGTTTTATCATAGGCATTCAGTCTTCTACCAAAAATAATTTAATTTCCATTCAGATCAGAAACAATTAACTTATCAAACTGCCCTTCAGATTAAGATGTTAGTGGTGTAAAATGACTAATGAGAGAACTTTAAATCAAGCTTGTTAAAACCAATTAAGGAAACATCATTCAGGTGGATATTTTGGTTTTTACTCTTGCTAAAAGGTTAACTTTAATATGGTTGTAAAATTTTATTAGGGCCTTTCTAAAATGAGTGGTTGTAGCAGTGTGGGAAGGGACAGAAACTTCTGAGTCTCTTCTTCTGACAAGTAAGTTTTAAATTACAAAATGTCCTTGGATGTGTAATGAAACTCAAAAAAATTTGGGCACATCACTCATATATGTTAGGCCTTGAGAGAAACACAAAGATGCTTTCAAGAAAATTTCCAGGAAGGATACTGACAGGTAAATTATTAGCCAGGATATGAATAAAATAGGGGCCAACATATGTTAGAAATAAAATTCTTTGATAGTAAAGAAAAAGTACAGTTTATGGGGAAATAAAATTCACTTCCCATGTACACATAATGAACTGCAGATAATTAAGTAGGAATAAAATCTTTTGCAAAACTTCTGTAGATAATTTATCAGGAATAAGAACTACATTTTTAAAAAGGAAGGATGAATTTAAGATTTTTAATTTTTGTAAATGACTAACAATGGTAACTAAGATGTAGGCATTTGAGAGAACTGAAAGTAAACAAAGTCAACTTTTCTCAAGTGTAGAAAAGTTTATGATATTGGGCTCCAGGGTTACCTTAATAAATGGTATGCACAAAATATTTACATTCTCATTTGAAAGGTTCCTTACGGACCTGTCCTCCTTTCCTGGAGGAAACCGGAAGTCTTTTTCCTAGATCCCAGAACAGAAGAAAATTGCAGCTAACAAGGGGAGGAAATGTATGGAAGGTAGAAAAGCTACAAATGGCGGCTGGGCTTTGGGTAATTGAGTGAGAAGACTGTCTTCTGTTGAGCTGCTCAAGAAATACGTGTCACTGAGGTGAGCAAGTAATACCATCTGTCAGAGTCTTTTTGGCAGCTTTAAGTAGATCACGGTGCCCTGGGAGAGCTTCACAGAGCAGAATATCTGGAATGTAGGCCAAGTCCTGCCATGGTGCTTAGAGTGATTTGACTGGGGTTTAAGTAAATATGTGAGAATTTATATGTTCAAAGGCCTGTAATTCCTTTTCAATTCATGAGCCTGTGTGCTGGAATCCTCCCAGCAGCCCCAGAGGAGTCATTTTCTGCTTTCCTGCCCTGCTCTGTGCCTGGGGCTGATTCTGCAGGCTGCATCCCCAGAGCTCCCTAATGGCCTCAGTTGTATTCTCAGGAGAAGACCCAGGAGGAAAGGGAGGTCAGGGCCCTCATGGTCTTCTCTTCCCTGTTTTGGAACCATATCTCCCATGGCAGCTACAGACTTCTCAAGGGCTGCAACACTTCTCCATGTTTAAGCTCTTTCTGTGTCCTGGAAACATCATTTCCTCCCTGTGACTCTAGCCCCAGATGTTACTGGTTGCTGCACACCTATCCTTTGCTTGTTCCCTGCCAGCACCTATGTAAGTGTCTTTTCATTTGAACTGTCTTTTTTAAAAATTTAACTTAATTTTAAGTTCCAGGATACACATGCAGGACATGCAGGTTTGTTACATAGGTAAACATATGCCATGCTAGGTCTGCTGCACCTATTAACCCATCACCTAGGTATTAAGCCCTGCATGCATTAGCTATTTATCCGGATGCTTTCCCTCCCTCTGCCACCCTGATAGGCCCTGGTGTATGGTATCCCACTCCCTGTGCCCATGTGTTCTTATTGTTCAGCTCTCACTTATAAGTGAGAACATGCAGTGTCTGGTTTTCTGTTCCCGTGTTAGTTTGCTGAGAATAACGGCTTCTAGCTCCACCCATGTCCCTGTAAAGGACATGATCTTATCCCTTCTTATTGCTGCATAGTATTCCATGGTGTATATGTACAACATTTTCTTTATCCAGTCTATCATTGGTGGGCATTTGGGTTGATTCTATGTTTTTGCTATTGTGAATAGTGCTGCAATGAACATATGTGTGCATGTATCTTTATAACAGAATGACACACACACACACACACACACATATTTTCTGAGATGGAGTCTCACTCTGTCACCCAGGTTGCAGGGCAGTGGTGTGATTTCAGCTCACTGCAACCCCTGCCTCCCCGGTTCAAGCGTTTCTCCTGCCTCAGCCTCCTGCATAGCTGGGATTACAGGCACCCATCACTATGCCCAGCTAATTTTTTTGTATTTTTAGTAGAGACAGGGTTTCACCACATTGGCCACACTGATCTCGAACTCCTGACCTCAAGTGTCCTGCCCACTTCAGCCTCCCAAAGTGCTGGGATTACAGGTGTGAACCATTGTACCCAGCATTATGATTTATATTTTTGGGGGTATATACCCAGTAATGGGATTGCTGGGTCAAATGGTATTTCTGCATTTCAACCATCTTAAATGATTTCTGTTTCTTGCTAGAACCCTCAAAGGTTATATACTTATTTTCATAATAATAATGTTGCATAGTTACAATGTGCCAGGTACAGTTATGAGGTTTCTTTTTTTTTTTTTTTTAACAGGTTTTAATCTCATAACCCTCACCACAACCCTAAGAGGTAGGTATTATCATTTACCTTCATTATACTCATGAGGAAACAGAGACACTGTGTGATAAGTCACTTGAGTAATAAATTACAGCGTAATCTCAGGAGCTGCGATTCAAACCCAGGCACACTGACTTCACAGTCCCTGATCTTGTGCTCAGAACATGTTTAAATGCTTAATAATGAAAAAACCACTGCACTAGACCCTGGGCTAGAAGTTTTACTGAAATTTGAATTTATGGGAACATAAAAAAATTCTTATTGTTTTCAGGTATGGCATAGTCTACCTGATGACAGTGCTAAGTATTAAGTTCTATAGTAGGGAATGTGCAAAGTGCATCAGAGTGAAGTGGGCCCAAAGATAGAAGATCTTGTTCTTGTGAAATGGGCAGGGGGACAAGTCACAGGTGGCGAGGAATCCTATACGCAATGGGAATAGGAGAAACAGTGGCTCATGTGTCAGGGACCTGGAGTGTGTTGAGGAGCGATCACACTGTACCAGGCGGCTGGAATCAGATTTTGAAGAGTGTTGCTGGGAAGTTTGGTCTGATCTTGAAGACAACAGGGAAAATAATTAGAAAGTTTTTGAAGCAGGAAAATAACATGATTAGATATTTATTTAAGAAAGAATAAAATGAATGGGTAGAGAGATGATAGAAGGACTGGTTGGGAGGATGACAGTGATCCAAACGAATCATTAAGGGCCTATGGTAGAGGAGTGGAAAGGATTAATTGGAGTTGAACCCAGTTTGGTGAATGATTGAATGTGAGGTCACAGGGGAAGGAGGAATTCAGGGGGATTCAGACAATTATTCTTCAGAGTCTGTGTCACATTCTTTTGGTATCTTTAGAGATCGCCTTTTTTTTTTTTTTTTGACAGAGTCTTGCTCTGTCACTCAGGCTGGAGTGCAATGGCGTGATCTTGGCTCACTGCAACCTCCACCAGCTGGGTTCAAGCAATTCTCCTGCCTCAGCCTCCTGAGTAGCTGGGACTACAGGTGCATGCCACCATGCCCGGCTAATTTTTTGTATTTTTAGTAGAGATGGGGTTTCACCATGTTGGCCAGGCTGGTCTCCAGCTCTTGACCTCGTGATCCACCTGACTTTTAATATAGAACTGACTTTTGGGGCAGCCAGAAATCAAACTGGGTGAATAAGACAGGTAATAAAAGTATTTTCCTTTTACACTTTTTTTGTTTTTTAAAAGTAAAACATTATATAAGTAGATTTCAAACAAAAGTAAGAGAAGGGCAACACAATGAAATTCAGAACAAGATATTATTCTGGTAAACTTTTGGGAGAAAGTGACTCTTAAAAGTAAATTTAAAGTCTTTTGAGGAATAGTATTATTTTACCAAACGTATAGTCTCTTAAGTACAAAAAACAACTTTAGAAGTCAGCAAAAGAGAACAGTTTTTAACAAACGTACTATAGTTTAAACATTACCTATCATCACCATTCATCAAAATCATGTTGAAATCCAGTTTCAGTATTGAAAAGTTTTAACTGTTATTTCACAAAATAATCTGCTAGTAAGTTAAAAAAAATTAATATATAACATTTCAATCATAAAATGGAATTAAATACAAGTATTTACAAATCTTAGTTTCCTGAGCAACAGAAGTGTTTCCTAGAACAGCTGTGTTCAAACCTTAGTGTACTTGTTAAAATGCAGATTCCCAGTCCCCACTCCAGAGATTCTAACTCATGAGGCAGATAAGGGTCTGGAATCTGTATTTTTTAGTCTCCTCCAGGTGATTATTAAGCACTTTGAGACACACGTTGAAAAACTGCTTAACCAGGAAAAAAAGCAGGCAGATAGAATTATGTGATTATCCCATTTTTGCATGTAAAATGTTTCCTGTTGATTCCAGGTTGTGGACAGAAAACAGAGTAGGCTAGTCAACAGCTTAGCCTCCTTCCTCTTCATTAAAACTTCCTGCCTGCTGACTGGTAGAGAGCATAATTGCAAACTTACTAGTTTTAGATTTATTCTTGGAAATTACCAGAAGCAAAATACTTGCTGTTTCATAGCAAATACATGCACAAAAGTCCAACCAGAACAGTACACAATGAAAAGAAAGCATTAGGGGAAGGCCATGCTCTGTGCGGGGGAACGAACTGGGAGGTGATACTCACAGAGATCGGAGGCTAAGCAACTGCTGGAAAGTGTCAACTTTAATTTCGTAGATTTCATTATGTCTTAGGTCACTGAAATGACAGGGTTCCAAAGATTGATTTCAAAGTTACTGGTTTCAAAGATTACAGACTTCAGATAACTTTTATAGAGGGACTACCTGCCCTCAATCAAAGGAACACGTGAAGTGTATCTATCAAGTGACTGATTTTTGTTTGTTTAAAAAAGAACATTACCATTTACACACTCAAGTATTGTCTCTTTCAAAGGAGCTAGTTTGCTTGGAAGGACGTAAAACCATATTCCAAACATGCAATCATCATTCAAAACACTGGAGGACTCTTCTCGTGCTGCCTTCTGAGTCTTTCTTGGATTCTTTGAGGGTCTTCAGGAGGGTAAATTCTTTGCCTTTTACAGATAGATTTTTTTTGTTTTTTTTTTTTTTTTCCCTTAAGCACCCAAAGGCATTGAGAGAAAAACTAAATGTGAAGGGATAGATGGTTAATATTGTTCTGATCAAAACTGAAGTATGACTATAAAACAACAAGTCTGGCCGCATGCGGTGGCTCATGCCTGTAATCCCAGCACTTTGGGAGGCCGAGGTGGGCAGGTCACGAGGTCAGCGGTTCGAGACCAGCCTGGCCAACACGTGAAACCTCGTCTCTACTAAAAATGCAAAAAATTAGCTGGGCATGGTGGCGGGTGCTTGTAATCACAGCTACTTGGGAGGCTGAGGCAGGAGAATCGCTTGAACCCATGAGGTGGAGGTGGGAGTGAGCCGAGGTCACGCCATTGCTCTCCAGCCTGGGCGACAGAGCAAGACTGTCTCAAGAAAAAACAAAAACAAGAACAAAACAACAAGGCTGATGTTTTGTAGCAGAGTCAATATTAAGAGAGGAATTCTAAAGGGTTTCAGGCATAAGTAGCATCTGTAGCACCTTAAATACGACAAATATGGCCTTCCCCTAAAGTTGACTATTGTGAAACAAACACACCAACAAACCCAAGTCCCCACATATTAAGAAATAACACCACTCATTGGATATGTAAGTTTGGTTGTACTTCTAAAATAAGAAAAATTTCAAAGCCCAAACACACCCAATTCACTAGTACCCTGAGTTAGGGGGAGAAAAAAGCAAATATATAATAAATGTTTTACTGGTATTATGCTACAGTTCATGAAAAAATAATATTATCTATGTTTCCCAACTTTCTAACCACCCTGCACAGTCACACCTTGTGTGTGTAAGAAGGAAAAGGATCACATGTCTCCCCAGTGAACTACAGGGTAAATGAACCAATGACCCTGAGAAATGCAAGTTTTGATTCTTGATTTTTGCTAGATGACTTAGAGACTTCTAGACTTACATTTTCTGAAGCCTTTGGCAGACCGAAAAACTGGGTAAATCTTCTAATAGGTTGTAAGACAGATCTCTGAAAAACAGAAGGTGCAAAAAGGGGAAATCTGTTACAAATAAATCATAAAGAAACATGCTTTGCTCTCCTTTTCCCTCCAAGATGCTATATTTCCCAAAGGCAGACTCTGATCATTTTCACAGCCCTGACATGGAGCAGGTAGTCACAGGCATTACTGGATTAACCAGTAGATTCAAATGTTGACTGAAATGTAACTGTTAGACTTCTTTAATTGATTTAAATAATTTACTTAATGAATTCATTTATATTCTGTTAGTACTTCTCCATAATGCTCTAGCTATTATCTTACTGCAATGAGTACAAATTAAATTAAATAATTGTTCCTCTGTCTCTAAGAGCTGCTACATTTCTATAGCTAAGATAAATCATTGTTGTTTCTTTTCTAATCAACTCTTTAAAAAAAAAAAACTAACAATTCAAAACAGCAGGAGCTTTGAAATCAATCGCTACAAGAAGGAGGCGGGGGAATGGAATCTAAGAAAATCTTCAGCCAAAATTCAACAAATTACAGAATAACAAAAACATCTGGACATATTTATAGTATAATATAACTAATCTAAAGCAAGCCATCATAATTTGCAGAAAGTTTGAAAGAAAAGAAAGTTGGTAGATAACGTAACATAGATATACAAGAATAATTTTGTTTCATGTTTTAAAAGTTATCAGCTAATCAACTAACACATTTTCATGCCTGATTCTAATTCTTAAAATCAGATCACCACTATGCAATGGGAAAATCATGCTTTTTCTAAGAGGCTTTAAATTATTCTTATAATTGATCACTTTATCCTAGATTTATTGAATAAATGGGATTTATAAAGGAATGAAGTCCATTTACTCCACATAAATAGTACAAATGAAGCTGCCTGTAAACTCAAATTTGTAACTTTCTGAAGGTTTGAAAGATACCCCCCCAACCAATACCTCCAAAACCTCACACCTATGCACAAATATACCTGATTATTAATATGGTATGTATTTTTGAATAAGTAGTGGATATAATACAATGGACACACATATTATCAAAGCTGATAATTGGTTTACTCATCTCTGCAGACTGCAAAGGGGATAATCCTTCATTGTCTACCTCTTAATAGAGGGAACATAAGACCTTCTACATAAAGGCATAGTGTTGCCTTCTACCTAATGATTTTCATGGCTAACACTGACCAAGCACTTTAAAAAAATTATTACTTTTTAAAATTCTGGGGTACTTGTGCAGGATGTACAGGTTTGTTACATGGGTAAACGTGTGCCATGGTGGTCTGCTGCACCTATCAGCCCATCACCTAGGTATTAAGCCCAGGATGCATTAGCTTTTTTCCTTAATGCTTTTCCCCTCCCACCTTCCCCCAGCAAGGCCCAGTAAGTGTGGTTTCCCTCCCTGTGTCCATCTGTTTTCATTGTTCAGCTCCCACTTACAAGTGAGAACTTGCGATTTTTGGTTTTCTGTTCCTGCATTAGTTTGCTGAGAATAATGGCTTCCAATTTCATCCATGTCCCTGCAAAGGACATGATCTGATTCCTTCTTATGGCTGCGTAGTATTCCATGGTGTATATGTAGCACGTTTTCTTTATCCAGTCTATCATTGGTGGGCATTTGGGTTGATTTCATATCTTTGCTACTGTGAATAGTGCTTCAGTGAACATACATGTGCATGTATCTTTATAATATAATGATTTCTATTCCTTTGGGTATATACCCGGTTATGGGATTGCTGGGTCAAATGGTATTTCCAGTTCTAAATATTTAAGGAATTGCCACACTATTTTCCACAATGGTTGGAAATTATATTCCTACCAACAGTGTAAAAGCATTCCTATGTCTCTGCAACCTCACCAGCATTTGTTGTTTCTTGACTTTTTAATAATTGCCATTCTGACTGGTGTGAGATGGTATCTCATTGTGGTTTTGATTTGCATTTCTCTAATGATCAGTGATGCTGAACTATTTTTCATATGTTTGTTGGCTGCACGTATGTCTTTTTTTGAGAAGTGTCTGTTCATATTCTTGGCCCACTTTTTAATGGGGTTTTTTTCTTGTAAATTTGCTTAAGTTCCTTGTAGATTCTGGATATTAGCCCCTTGTCAGATGGACAGATTGCAAAAATTTTCTCCCATTCTGTCAGTTGTCTGTTCGCTCTGATGATAGTTTCATTTGCTGTGCAGAAGCTCTTCGAATTAATTAGATCCCATTTGTCAATTTTTGCTTTTGTTGCAATTGCTTTAGGCGATTTCATCATAAAGTCTTGGCTCTTGCCTATGTCCTGAATGGTATTGACTAGATTTTCTTCTAGAGTTTTTATAGTTTTGAGTTTTACATTTAAGTCTTAATCCACCTTGAGTTAATTTTTGTATAAGGTGTAAGGAAGGGATCCAGTTTCAATTTTCTGCATATGGCTAGCCAGTTCTCTCAGCACCATTGATTAAACAGAGAATGTTTTGTCCATTGCCAAGCACTTCTTATATAAAGCTACCATGTTTATAGCTTTATTTGTATTATCTGGTTTAATCCCTGTGGCCACCTTATGAGGGAGGCACTATGATTCTAACCATACGATATGAAATGACTTGCCTAAGTTGACCCAGCTAGTAAGTGGGGAATGTTACACATAGCCTATAGAATGGGCTAAATAATTCCCATGCACATGATGCAAAACTAGGCATGTACAGTGAAATTTCCTCAAGTAACAAGTACTCAGTGGAAGATTTAGCCGAAGGGGGAGAGCTCTCAGATCTGTATCTCCAGGAGAACATACAGCACCTTATACTAGGGGTGAGGCTCCTGGGTTCTAGTCTCAACTTCAGCTAATTCTACTTGGTTGATACACTGGCTAAGCACTGGCATCTTTCTCAGGTCTCCTAAATGAGAAGACACCATTTTGCAGGGTCACTGGGAAGAAGAAATGATTATTATAGGTGAAAGTGCTTTGAAAATGACAAGATCTACTATGAATGTTATGTGTATTCCTGACGGCTTTTCAAGTTCCTACTTGAGGAAAGAATAATGGTTCCAAGGAAGTGAGAAAGATAATAAAAGCTAACACTGACTGAGAGTTACGGTGTCCCAGGTACTGCTGTAACTGTTTGACATGTAGTCATTTAATCAGTTCTCATGAGAACCCTCTGAAGGAAGTGGCTACATCTCCCTTTTATAAACTGGGAAACTGAGCTGCAGGAGGAATAATAATGTGCTCAAGATCCCATGCTGGCATATAGAGTCTGGATTTGAACCAGAAAAGCTGTCTCCACAGCCTTTGCTTTTAAAGTCATTTTGCCAGTGAGCCTCCATTCATGCAACTCTAGACCTCAGTGGTTACCACTCTTGGTGTGACATAGCAGAGACAGAGGCAGTTTAAACACTGGCTCCTTACTTACTAGCTCTAGTATGTAAAACCCTAATCATATAACTGAGACAGTTTTCTGGAGAAATGGGGATGATTATACCTGCTCTGGGTGTGGTAGGCAGAATTCTAACATGGTCTCCCAAATTTCTGCCACCTGATATATACACACTTCCTCCCAGTTATTCAATCAAACTGGTTGTATTTGAATTCAAACTCACTTCTTTCTTGCCTTGTGACTTTAACATATTAACTTCTCTAATTCTGTTTTCTTATCTGTAGCTGTACTTCATGGGGTGGGGTGGGGAAGAAAGATTTGCTCTATACTCCCCTCTTTCAGATGTGAATCACTGACTCCAAGGCTACCAAGTGGTGTCACTACACCCATTGAGCAACTGGAGCCTGAAGTGACACGGCAGGCTGGGGCTGGGGAAAGGCAGAATCACAGCAGCAGCCATTCCCGCTCATCTACTTAATATTCCGAGTGCTGCTAAGTAAAGCTTATGGCGAATTTACAGGCACTCAACGGCCACAGGTGCCTTCTATGTGAGTGCAGAGCCATGGCAAAAGATTAAGAGTCCTTTTATTAAGTCCCTACAATGCTTGAGAGGACAATAATTGTGTTGAGTGGAAGTTGAGGGAGAAGGCTGAAAATGGAAGGTCAAAACAAGGCTCCTTGAATCCATGTACTTGTTTTCATAACACATGGGAAAGGCAGAGGAAAAAAGTCCCAAGTCAATAGAAATAACATATGCAAGCTGTTTAACCATTACAGGAAACATTAGAACATGGCACTGACAACTGTACTGGAAGAATGTTTGATCACCTTTATCAAGGATTGTGTGGATCTGATATCTCAATGTTTGATTTTGGCATCCATATTGGGTGGTTGATCCATTATGTTATTTTGTTCTGCTCTGCAAAGCCTTTAGAGGGGGAAATAAAGTGATTTGGCCTGTTCATATCTTTTCTGAAAGAAAACATGTGCCAACTGAAAGTCTAGTGGGAGCTCGTTTGGGACTTAGAAAACAAAGGTACATTACCATTGTTATCAGGATCATGTCAGAGAGTCTGGACCAAAGAGGGCAAAGGAGGCCTGACCTCCTACAGATCTGCAGGGAAAGAACTTTCTCCTCTTTTAAAGAGATTATTGAAATCATGTCTGCCATTTCACCCCTAAATGGAAGTTGCCTGTTTACACAACATTATTGCCTTACTGATACGCACAGCACTTGGAGATTAGGTAACTGATTGCAGACGGTTTGAGGAAGAGATGAGATCTGTGCTCCAGTTAAAGTCCTGTTAAAACACAAACCAGACATAATTCTTTCATTTGGGCATCACACAGTGACATATTTTGACTCACTGATGTTAAGACTGATCAAGCTCTAGTGGCAGTGTATGTTCTGGGCGAAGTCAAGAGTCTACTCAGTACTTACAGACTCTCCAGGTTTGCAGTTCCAGTTAAATCAGGAAATTCAGTTATTTGTGAGGCACTATTCAGAGTCCTAGAAGGAGGAGTATATGAGTATTACTGGCAGAAGATTCTAGACAGGGGTAATTTTTATTGCCATTTTCAAAGGACTTCAACCTATAATATTCATTTGGTTTTTCACAGCAACCCTGTAGAGGGAAAGTGATCCATAAGAGACATAGAAACTTACAGTGTTCTTAGCTCAGGTAAATGTTGAAAAGCAGATCTCCCAACAAACTGGATGGGATTGTCATAGAAATGTCTAAAAGAAAGCCAAACAGCAATTAATATCTTAGTATAAAATTTGAAAGATGAGTATCTGTTCAAAATTTGAGCAAATACATTAAATGTACTTATGTAATTTTTGATTATACTGTATTATATAACATTCCCAATTCCTTGGTTTCAGGCAAACCTCAAAAGTGTTTTGACTCACAGTATGAGACTTCTGGTAGGGAATCTGTACTATATAAAATTGAAGATTTCTGACAGCAAGGGAGATATGAGTGATAGTTACTAAGGAGAAAAGCAAGTAAACTGAACACTTAACAGTTTCCTCTCCCTCCAACATCTGTAGAATATCCATTGAGTGGCAAAAAGGTAATTCCAAGTACTGGCAATCAGATCTTTAATTAATGAAAGATGAAGTCTGTCTATCGATATCTACTGAAGGTTATTATATCTGCTGGTCACCATAACATACACAAGAGACTCATCAAATTATTGGAGAGGAAATGAGCTATTCTGCATATGTCTAAAATTAGAATTTTCTTGAATTAATTATTGTTTTAAAAGGTGGGATATTATTAGAGCTTAAATAATATTTCGTTTTACAGATGTTTTCAGTGTAGTGGTATTTGAACTGCCTTGTCCATGGAGTGCCATACGCTTTTTAGCTGAGTCTTTCTTCTAGTCCAACTAAACTCAACAAATATTCATGAATGTCTACCATGTTTAAAGTATGAGGGTAGGTATGTGAGGATTTAAATATTGATTTATTAAAAAGCTGTCACTGGGCAACTACTTTGGGCCTGGCATTATACTAGATGCTGGGGGTTTGAAGAAGAATGATAAGATGTTCCTGCAGTAAAGGAGCCTGGATTCAGCTGGATAAAGCAAATAAATAACAGCATATCACTTTCTATTTAACAAAGCCCTTGCATATATATATAAGCTCTCGCATATATATATATGTAAGGGCTTTGTTAAATAGAAAGTATATATATATGCAAGTGTGATATATATATATAAGCTTAATCGATCCATGCAACAACTTTATAAGATTCATAGTGTAGATACTATTTTCTTCACTTTTGGAGGAGCAAATTGAGGCTCAGATACCTTGGCAAGCTCATTACCTCCCAGAGCCTCAATTTTCTAATTTGTTAAGCTGAGATAATAATGCTTAGTGGTAGGGTTTGCATAAAAATTAAAAGAGCGAATGCATGTGTAACATTTGAAACAGAACCTGGGATACAGTTGTTACCCAACAAACCTAAATCCTCTTCTGTCCTCCTACCCACTGAGCTCTTCTTTTCTCTTGGGATTAATCAGTAAGAGAAAGAGCTAGAGCTGGAATATGGGCCTTATGATGAAAAAATGGAGCTTTCCTCTTACTAGCTTATTAGCTCTTAGCTATACCATGTACTCATATGCATAAAATTGTGTTCACATACATGTACATATACACACACACACACTATATATATATATGTATATATATACACACACACACTGGGCAGGTATGAATATACATGTTTGTGTGCATAAGTTAGAAGTATCATAAACACACATAAGGAGTTTTAGGGTTCTCAGGAGGGAACTCTCTCGTATGTTCGGGAGAGATTATAAAAAACTTCAAGAAATGGCATTTGAAATGGGCCCTGAAAGACAGAATTTCAAGAAGCATAGTGAGGGAATGGGATTGTAGGAGCAAAGGAAATAAGAAAAGAGCTTTGTTCCATGAATGTAACTTAGTCAGTCTGGTTTATGACTTAGGGTGATTGAGGAGAGCTTTGGGGAACTGGTTGAGAAGGTTGGCTTAGGCAATGTGTAGCCTTAGGCTGTGAATGTTAGGGTGAGGAGTTTGAATTAGTGTAAATAGGCATCTTGAACACACGTTTCACAGCAGGAGCAACAAGATGGTTGCTGTGCTTCAAGGAAGATGACCCCGCCAACAGTGAAGGGAGGGAGGCCAGCCTCATGCAGACTGGTGAAAATCTAGATGTCATGGCTGGCAGAGAGGCTGGTGCAGTGGAGGTCAGGAGGTATGGATAGGATGGGGACTACAGAGGTGGAAATGAGGAGTGCGTAGCCAACTGGACCTGGAAAGCATTCACAGAAATGCGGGCTTTGAAGAGATGGAAACAGATGCAGGAGCAAGGAGAGGAGAGTTTCAGGGAGAAAGTGGCCACTACTGTCAAATAGTGGATAGGAGCTCTGATACTTATGGTGGGGGGCCGGGGGGTGCGCTGCTAGTTCCTCAGGGAGTATTAGCATATCAAAAGAGTGATGAAAAACCAGTACTGTGGCTGCAGAAGGAGGAGCAAAGGCAACGTAATTTGTCAACCTCTTAATATGCAAATACTCTCTAATGAGGGCTAATGTTTACTGTCAATATACTTTAAAACTCTTAGTTTGGCAAAATATTGCCAGAACATTTCAGAAACAATGAATAGTTTTTTTCTTCCAGTTGTCAGGGCTAATTGGGACTCCTGCTCATTTGTGACAAATAACACATGGTTCCAGAAAGCCCGTCAATCCAGTTGGCACAGGACCAACATCTGCCGAGAAGTGCCCCTAGAGTCACGTTTAACAGTTGTCCTTACTCTCCTCCTCTATATTCAGGCTTCTCATTCACAACCTCAGGTTTGATGGTGTCCCAAACCTGCCTTGGAGAGAAGCCTTTTGTCTAAGAGCCAGCCTCATACTTATAACTATATATCATCATTCTTCTATATTAAATGTGAGACATAACATTAGTTATACTTTGTAGTTGTAACTCTGTTTTATTATTTTGTTTGAGACAGGGCTCTGTTGCCCATGGTGGACTTCAGAGGCGTGATCATAGCTCACTGTAACCTCCAACTCTTGGGCTCAAGTGATCCTCCTGCACTGGCCTCCCAAAGTGTTAGAATTACAGGCATGAGTCACAGTACCTGGCCTATTTTATTCTTTTATGGCATATAAATCCTCATATACACCTTTCTAAAACATTATTTATCTTTCTAGATTTACATTCCAGTTTGTATAAATGTGATGTTTGGGCATAATAATGAATGAAGATAGAGGCTTAGCACAAAACAGTATAAACCCCCTACCATCAATTTAGGCTGGAGTCTATTGCTATAAAAGACATCTATTTGTATATAATAATTTATATTTCTAGTATACTCGGGTTTAAGTTCAGAATGACTATGCAGACTTGACATTAATGCTCTAAAAATCAGTTTTATTCCTTGGAAAATAGAGGTAATAAAAAGCATTATACAAGATTATTTTAAAGATACCTAGCACATCTGGAGATACAAATCATAATGTGATCTTTAAAAAAATCTTTTATATTATTTCAGTGTTCAGCTAGAACCTGGCAAAATGCATGCGTATATACTTTTCTGTATGAGCTCTTAGATTGACTGAGATGAAACTCAAGCAAATATAGAATATTCATTGTATTTAAAAGTATAATATATGCTATATTTCAGGATGGAGAAACCAAAAAGCATTATAGTCACTTACATTGTAATAAGAGAAGGGTTGCCTACAAATGCTTTCTCAGGTATTGACCTGATATTGTTGCTATGAAATCCTCTAGAAAGAGAAAAAACATTATAAAAAATCATGTGTGGAGTAAAATTATTTACTAGAATCCCCCACCCTGACCACAGTGGCAATAATCAGAAGCTTTAGTAACCAGAGGACAACGTTAAATTCCTCTATGCATCTCGAAACTTAGGTGCCGTTATTTACTCTCTAGGGGATAAAAAAAAGTCCTGTGCTGTCATCTTAAAAGAGAAATAAAGAATCTGAAAATAATAACTGCACTTCATGAAAACTCACAATCTAATGTTATAAGAAGAAAATTTGTTAATATCCAATAGAGCATCATTGTATAAAAGCCGGAGAGAGTGGAAACCATTTTTGGAGAGATTATGATCACTCCTACTGACCCCATTTGAAGCTAGAAGAGAAAATTGACTTAAGCTGCAGTGAAGTAAAGATTTAAGTAGTCTCCTTATGAGGACAAAATTTTCTGACTTGAAGAAAGATGCCCCGGCTCAGTGAGTCTGTAGTTATAAGCTGATTGTCATCTGTTGTTGTTGATGTTGTCTGAATGGCAGAGAAGCAGATTCAATGATCTTTGGAGCTTATTTGGGCTTGTGGCTGTATGGGGTGACCCTATGCCACGAAGCCCAGCTAAGCCACACATGGGGTTTCCTGAGTCAGAACACCCTAAGGGTTTTTCTTATAAACAAACTCCTCTGTGTCTCCTTTAGCTGTATGTCTTATTTCTCACTGCTAGGGAAATGAGGTTCTATGTTTATTTTCCTTTCCAAGTGTTAGGACATTACTCACATAGGTTATTTATCTTTTTAGATACAAAAAAGCTAATTAAATTTTATCATCTAAAAGGCAGTATATGCAACCCAATGGCTGAAAGTCAGCTTTTCTTTACTAAAATTATGGGGCTTTAGAATTAAATAAGATTCATTAAACATTTACAAATGAAATACAGTTGACCCTTGCACAAAATGGGTTTAAACTGCATGGATCCACTTTTTGTTGTTGTTGTTGAGACAGAATCTTGCTCTGTCTCCCAGGCTGGAGTGCAGTGGTGCAATCTTGGCTCACTGCAATCCCTGCCCCTCTGGTTCAGAGCAATTCTCGTGCCTCAGCCTCCCAAGAAGCTGGGATTACAGGCATGTGCCACCAGGCCCGGCAAATCTTTGTATTTTTAGTAGAGACTGGGGTTTCACCATGTTGGCCAGGCTGGTCTCGAACACCTGGCCTCAAGTAACCTGCCTGCCTTGGCCTCCCAAAGTGCTGGGATTACAGGCATGACCACTGCCTGTGTGGCTCCACTTATACGTGAGTTTTCTTCTGCCTCTGCCACCCCTGAGATAACAAGACAAACATCTTCTCTTCCTCCTCAGCCTCCTCAATGTGAAGATGACAGGGATGAAGACCTTTACGATGGTACACTTCCACGTAATAAATAGTAAATATATTTTCTCTTCCTTAGGATTTTTTAAATAACATTTTCTTTTCTCTAGCTTACTTTTATAAGAATACAGTACAGAATACATATACAAAATATGTGTTAATGGACTGTTTATGTTATTGGTAAGGCGTCTGGCCAACATTAGGCTATTAGTAGTCAAGTTTTTAAGGAGTCAAAAGTTTTACGTGGGTTTTCTACTGTGCAAGGGTTGGTGTCCCTAACCCTGAGTTGTTCAAGGGTCAGCTGCAATGTATGTGAATGCATCTCATACTTTACTAGGCACAGTTTGATTCATCTATTTCTAGACTTATGCAACCCAGAAATGTTCAAGTTCTCAGAAATGCTCAGCAACTAAATTCCATTTTAGTTCTACTACTAAAAATCTACAAATATATAAAGTATATAAATGTTGGGAGAGTATGTACGGCTTAGAAAAAGAGAAAAGAATATGACTTACAGAAATATATGTATTTCTTTTATATATATATTAGAGAAACCCAGCATAAATAAAAAATATTATCTGGTATTTGCTAGAGATAGAATCAATTAAAAGATATTTCAAGAGTACTTTAGCATTGTTTATGTAAAGTTAAAATTTTCTAGCAAGTCATATTATGTAAAACAATCACATGTATTTTTAAATACATTCACAAAAGGATAAAGTTCTCCCATTAAAATTGTCCTAAATACTTACAGTTCTTTAAGGTTGGAGAGTGTTCTAATTGCAGTGGGGAATTCATCAAGGTTATTGTAATTTAAATCTCTGAAAATGAGTAAATAGTATTTTCAGTTTTTTATTTAAAACTTCATATATACTCTACAAGGAAAGTTAACATGCTATTCCAATGAACCCATATGACTAATGGAAGTTCTCATTGCTTTTCTGGATGGAAAGAGATTTTCTTGGCTTGTTGATTACCAACATTCTGTAAGTATCTGCATTAAAATGGTCATTTGACTAATCATAAGAAATTTGAGAGTCAAGGCTCAATGGCACTGGGGCGTCTCAAAAAGAAAGAGAGTGTGCTGGAGTATTAGCTTCTAAGTAGGAAAGATGCCTCTTTGACCAGGTGTTGATGGCTGCCTGATGGAGCTCTTCAACTGAACCCGGCTCACTAATTGGCCAGTGTGAATTTGCACTCCTCAGGGCTCCTGGATCACATCAGTTTTCTTGTTCCGTCCTTCACTCCCTTGTGACATGACATCTTGCAGGGCTGCTTTGTCTTTGACTTTCACAGGGTTCCCATATCCCTCCCAGCCTGAAGTCCAGGATGAATCTTACTTCTGGAGAAGTTTATGTGAGACAGGGTACTCTCAGAAAGGACATTTTGTCTAGAATTTCTTCAGAGTCATAAATGATTCAGAAATAGGATGTTTTCCTTGATCTGTGCAGCAAAGTTCTATGTTATCCCTCATGACCAGAGATGAAGTGGTCAAATTATCTCAAATCATTAGTTTCTGTATCTGTTATAGCACAGTTGGCTTCTCAATTTCATTGCTCACAAGTGCTTTACAGACTTACTCTACCTTATATCTAGATCTTTGTATGAAAAAGTAATTGCCTCCTGGTCTCTGGGAATGGCAGATTTCCCAGATGACGCAGAAAAATCTTTTGGTCAGGCAATCACATGTGGTTAGATTCTCCTCTGTGGAGAATTGCTATTTAATTTTAAGAGAGAGATAATCTGACTGAGTTAAACATGAATCAAGGTTCCTACTTGTCTGGCACAAACCATCCTTAAGCTATACTGCAGGCAGGAAACACGTGTCTTTTGTAGACATAAATTTTCTTCCTGTTTGTAAATCTCTCCAGATGCTCTGTTTTGATTAAACAAGGATTGGGCCCTTATAAATTACTTGGATTTCTAGTGAGGGAAAGGAAGAGGCTGGAAATAACCAAATTGCTTATCCTCTGTAGCCCTGGGCATGGTAGGGGAAGGGGAGACAATAAGACTCACATGAACTTTTCCCTGACATGTTTTGCTCTATGTTATTTACATGCAATCCTGGGTCCTTACCCCAAACATTGAGGGGGGGCGTGGGGGGGAAGCTATTTATGGAAATACCCATCAAAGCCCATCTTGTTTTTCATTCCTGTTATTGTTCAAAAGGGCTGGAAGGTGATTTCCATTGCTGAGATTTCTGAGCCCAGCCCGGTGTAGATAAGAGTTCTAAGTTTTCCTAGCAGCTGATGGGAACTGCTTGTCTATGCCATTAAGTTGACGTAAAGGTCCTGCCTGGACAAGTTCATCTTTGCCACCTAAGAGGAAACACAGGGTGACTTAACCCTGGAAAGAGCTGTTAACGCTCATAGGCTAGAAGAAGAATACCATCAACACAGGGTCCCTCAGGAAATTAGTAACCCAGATCTGGTTAGAAGCTAAATTAATCATGAACAAATTGCTAAGCTCTGTATGCAGATGAACAGTGGGCCCCAAGGGCACAGAAGTGGTCTTTGGTCTTTTCTTTTTGCGGTTCTGGTCAGAGCCAGCATTGCAGATTCAGTGACCTGTGTGGTTTATTGCATTTGAGTATTAAAAATGTGAGGGTAGGGATGGTGACATGGCTGCAACCACCCTCCTCTCCCAGCACACTCAGGACCCTCCCTGCCTGTCACCTCACTCTCATCACACCTTTCACAACAGGGCAATGAAGAGCAGCTCCTCCCCCGGAAAAAGCCTGGGTCCCTGCTGTGGCCCACAAGAACCTCTACCTTGGCTCTGTGAGAGTGTCTAGGATATGGTCAGCTGACTGGACTCTATTTTTACCATAGGTACCAATTAAGAACTGAACTTTTGACTTATTCTTTGGAAGTAGTATATAGTAGTAAACATGGATTTCAGAATCAGACTAGAGGAGGAAGCAAATCTCAGTTCTGCTACTGACTAGATATGTAATAACTTTACCTCACTACAGCCTAAAATGGGATACTGTAAGAAGTAATTAAAACAATGTATGCCATAAGCTCAGTGCAATATTTGATTATAGATATACTCCATAAATAGTAGCTATTACTACTTTTCACCATTTTTTCTTTTTTGAGACAAGGTCTTGCTCTGTCAACCAGGTTGGAGTGCAGTGGCATGATCACAGCTCACTGCAGCCTCAAATTCCTGGGCTCAAGCGATCCTCCCGCATTGGCCTCCCAAGTGTTAGGATTACAGGCACCAGCCACCATGCCCAGTCCCTTTTTCATCTTTTGAATTGCTTTAGCATGAGCTGTCACTGTTTCCTAATGAGATGCCTGTTCATCTGAGATTGAAGATGCAGGCATTGGCCTGGCCTGCATCCTCTCGTTCAGCAGGGAGTACCAGACTCATGAACAGTGAGCCTGAGTGATCCTTGACAGAGACTACACGTTTCTAAGCAAATAGTCACTGCGCAGTAGAGAACATCTCATTTAATCTATAATGATTCTAACTAATTTATCACTCTCATTAGATTAAAATAAAATCCCAGTTTTATTGTTCAGCCCTGTGAAGGTTGTGTGTGTAAGATAATGCCACTGTAAATATCTGTTGAAAGCTTAGGCAATTAACCAAACCAAACAAAGTCTGGCTTTAAGGCTATTTTGATTCTTTCAGAATATTCATGAAAATACTGAAAAAAGGGAAACAAATAAAAGGTCAACTCACAAAGTCTCCAGGCTGTGGAGCCCATCAAAGCATTTCTTTCCCAGGGAGTGGATTCTATTGTTATGGAGATGTCTGCAGTAGAACATTACAGATAGTTAGTAAGACACACTGCACAGAGCACACTTACCATTTTGATAGCTTAAATCCAAAGAAACGTACACTAAAGAATGCACTACTTATAAGAAGCTAACTTAAAAAATGGCTATATGCTGCATTCACTCATACCACAGATGATTCTATACCACAGAATTTAAAAAACAGTCACAGTTTTTTTATCTTTTAGCTTCGGGACATCAGGGTGTGTATAATAATATGAGCAACACGATTGGTATAAGTAAGTTTGGGTTTCAAGGCTTTTTAAAAAAAATTTTAAGTTCAGGGGTGCATGTGCAGGTTTGTTACGCAGGTAAACTTGTGTCATGGGGGTCTACTGTAAAGATTATTTCATTACCCAGGTATTAAGCCTAGTACCCACTAATTATTTTCCTGATCTTCTCCCTCCTCCCACCTTCCACCCTCTGATAGGTCCCAGTGTGTGTTGTTCCCCTCTGTGTGTCCATATGTGCTCCGATCATTTAACCCCCACTTCTAAGTGAGAACATTCAGTATTTGGTTTTCTGTTCCTGCATTAGTGTGCTAAGGATAATGGCCGCCATCCATATTCCTGCAAAGGACATGATCTTGTTCTTTTTTATGGCTGCATAGTATTCCATGGTGTATATGTACCACATTTTCTTTATCCAGTCTATCATTGATGGGCATTTACGTTGATTCCATGTCTTTGCTATTGTGAATAGTGCTGCAGTGAACATACACATGCATGTGTCTTTATAATAGAATGATTTCTATTCCTTTGGGAATCCCAGTAATGGGATTGCTGGGTCAAATGGTATTTCTGTCTTTAGGTCTTTGAGGAGTTGCCACACTGTCTTCCACAATGGTTGAACTAATTTACATTCTCCAGGCATATTTGTAAGCATAGTTTGTTCAGCATGGCTTTGGGATATAGGATGTTAAGCAATGATACTGACCATCATTGACACCTGGAGGATAGATGTAGCAAGCACATTTTCCAGTAAAGCTGAAGGCATATAATGGCTACCTTCCCAGGGCAGGGGCACAGGTTAACAGGAAACAACAATTTCAGTCACAGGCAATGGTGATCAGATTTTTCTGCTGCCCAAGGAGATTAGTTATCTTGACACAGTATTAGTGTATATAATTATCATCTTTGGCTCAATTGGTAAGTCAGTTAGGTCAGAGCCAGTGAGAAGAGCTGTGCACAACTGAAAACTGGACCAACTCTCAAAAGGATTTTAGAAAATGGGCTTAAGGAGGACAAGGTTTAAAAGTGTAGCTGGATCTGTATAAATCCATTTCCTCTAGTGGAGGAAAAGAAATTAAAGCATATACCCAGCTTCTGGTGGGTCAGTAGCATCATCTTTATATGTGAAATTCAGTGTAGAAATTTCTAATATCACAAAAAAATTCTTTTCCTTCTATGCTAAGATTTTTGTTCTAATAAATAAATTTTCATTTTAGGTGAGATTTATGTAACATTCATTGAGGATCTTCTACACACAGCATATGAGGAAGGAGATTGAGGGGAACCTAAAAAGATAAATAAGATATTGTCCAGCCCTCAAAGGAGTATACACTACAGTGCAAGGGACGGACATGTCATCAAGTGGAATGATTGAAGGAAGTGGTGGGTCAGTGGGTGGGCATGAAGCAAAGAGAGAAATAGTGAGACGAAGCTTTCCTCGATGATTGGTGATTGTATTATACATGTGGGGGTCATATTGCTACATTTTTAAAGAAGACTGATTATTTTTCAAACTATTACTTCTTTGAGAATCATTTTTTGATTCACTAAAATAATGAAATCTAGACATATGTGGGGAAAAGCTGTGCAAATGCATAACATGCTGTCAATTAAACCACCTTTGCAAAAAAAACAACAGTGAGAAAAATATGACAATGAAAGAGATCTAACCTAACCGACTCCATCTTGCCTTTAACCTCCAAGCTGCCCTTGTCTATTCCTGGGCATAGGCTGAACTAACTTTGGGAGGAATTTAGTTTATAGTTTAACTTTGAAACAAAATGATAACAGCGTGTTTCCAAAACAAACTCTCTCCTTGCCTGGGGACCAGACTGCCTTTGTAAAAGTAACAAATTAGCCACAGATTAGAAATTATGGTTTAGGAGACATGCAGCCAGAGGCCACAAGACTCCTAACCTCTGAGTTGCTCCTATGGATAACATCGCTATTATAAAACTTAAGATTGGTGTTCAAGATATTTTTCAGACTGTGCATTCTGATAGATCAGATGGAACCACCCAGATGGGTAAACTGGCCCATCTGGTCTCAAGGCCCTCACCCAGGACTGACTCAGAGCAAGGTATTACCCAGGTATTAAGCCTAGTACCCACTAGTTATTTTCCTGATCTTCAACCTCCTACAATTTCATCCCTGACCCAACAAATCAGCATTCCTCATTCCCTAGCTCCCTGCTAGCCAAAATATCTTTAAAAAAACTCTTGCCTCTGAACTTTCAGGGAGGCTGATTTGAGTAATAATAAAACTCTAGTCTTCCATTGAGCTGGCTGTATGTGTGTTAAACAATTTTTTTTTTTTTTTTTTTTGAGACAGAGTCTCACTCTCTTCCCCAGACTGGAGTGCAGTGGCACAATCTTGGCTCACTGCAACCTCGGCCTCCTGGGTTCAAGTGATCCTCCTGCCTCAGCCTCCCTAATAGCTGGGATTACAAGCGTGTGCCACCATGCCCAGCTAATTTTTGTACTTTTAGTAGAGGTGGGGTTTCACCATGTTGGCCAGGCTGGCCTTGAACTCCTGACCTCAAGTGATCCACCCACCTTGGCCTCGCAAAGCGCTAGGATTACAGGCGTGAGCCACCATGCCGGCCTTGTATGTTACTCTTTATTGCAATTCTCTTGTCTTAATAAATCGGCTCTATTTGGGCAGTGGGCAAAAGGAACTCATTGAGCAGTTACATCATTTGTTCTCATTTCTCTTTCTTGGTAAGGGTTCAGAAAGTTCTTATTAGAGAATAAGAAGAGCATCTTTCAATTTGCTGAATTATCAATCATTTTTAAAAATGAGGAATTTTTATTAGGTTACTGTACTAACTGTACAGTGAGGTGACTCCTTGTGCAATATGCAATGGGCTCCTCTAAGGCAGAGGTCATATTTCATTATCTTTGTATGCCCTGCTGTGCTTGGCACCTAGCAGGTGCTTGGTAAGTATTGTTTAAGTCATTTGCACAATTGGAGCATTTATAAGTCATTTGGGGAGGGGCTCAGGAGGTTTTCCTCCCTTAAAATGTTCCCAATTAAGCTTTGAAGAGCCAGCATTTTAAGGCCAAGGTCTTCCAGTGACATTAGAAACTGTTAAAAGAGACAGCAAAATCAATAAAACTTACAGAACTACCAAGCTGGAGAGGTTCCCAAAGGCATAGTCTGGTATGTGGTGTATTTTGTTCAGGGCCAAGGTCATGGCTTGCAATGCTGATAAACTTCTAAAAGCCTGGACGGGGATTTCTGTTAAAGCGTTGTCATCCAGCCACAGGTGCCTCAGGGAATGCAGCCCACTGAAACAGCTTGGGGGCACATAGCTGATGTGGTTAGCATCCAGACGCCTGTGGAAGAAAGAAAGCAAGAATGGAAAAGAGAGCAAAGCCCAAGCAGAAGGTCAACTTTGCAGGAAAACCCTCCCCATGCATGATGAACAAGAGTGGAACAGGGCCTGGGGTCCCCAGGAGCCCTGACATCTGGAGCATTTTCTTCTCCAGATGAGCTCTCCTTCTCATTCATGTGTAGACTGTTGATTCTTAGGTCCTCTGGCTCTAAAATTCCATGGTGCTATGATTCTCTTCCAGGCTTGTAGGTAATGTTCTTTCATGGATGGAAGTGGCCTCCCCTGAGGTATGGAGTTTCAGTGTGTTGATCTTTTAGTATCTTTCTGACACTAGCATAGAGATACCCTTTTCTTCCTCCCACCCTAAGCCAAAAGAATGTCTTTGCTTTCCCTGTTTTGAACACACTAAACATACTAGTCTAATAGGTTGTTCAGTAAGCTCTGAGAAAAGATTATTTCATTTCAGTATTTGAAGGAACTGAGTATTATTATTATTATTATTATTATTTTATTTATTTATTTTTTTTGAGATGAATTCTCTCGCTCTCATTGCCCAGCCTGGAGTATAATGGTGTGATCTCGGCTCACTGCAACCTCCACCTCCCGGGTTCAAGCGATTCTCCTGCCTTAGCCTTTGGAGTAGCTGGGACTACAGGCGCCTGCCACCATGCCCAGCTAATTTTTGCATTTTTTGTAGAGACAGGGTTTCACCATGATGACCAGGCTGGTCTCGAACTCCTGACCTCATGCGATCCACCCACCTCGGCCTCCCAAAGTGCTGGGATTACAGGTGTGAGCCACCGCACCCTGCTGAGTAATTTTTTTTTAATTTTTAATTTTTTATTTTACTTTAAGTTCTGGGATACATGTGCAGAACGTGCAGGTTTGTTACATAGGTATACATGTGCCATGGTGGTTTGTTGTACCTATCAACACATCATCTAGGTTTTAAGCCCCGCATGCATTAGGTATTTGTCCTAATGCTCTCCCTCCCGTTGCCCCCCACCTGCTGACAGGCCCCGGTTTGTGATGTTCCCCTCTCTGTGTGCATGTGTTCTCATTGGAACTGAGCAAGTTTTCATAGACTGCTAGAGACACGCCTCAGGGAAAACAGAGAGGGGGCCCCTCCCTTTTTCTTAGGACAGCACTGAAAAGCCTGAAAACTGCTGGCTTTCTTGCTTATCCTAACCATTTGTGTGAAGAAGATGTTTGTTTTTCTGGCATTCTAAATGAATAATAAAATTAACAACTTTCCAGCTTTTGCTTCCTTTTCCTACACTCCATTTTCATCTGTTTTAAAATGGGGAAATACATCTAAAAGTAAGTCTGGTTAATGAGCTGTTGCCACCTCAAAGCCAGCAGAGGGAGTGCAATACATTTATTTTGCCCCAATCCAACATAAACAGTGGCTATAATGTAAAGGTCCTCACTTTTCGTATGGAAGTGACAAAACTCACATCATTTGCAATTTTCTGTAAGATGTATGAATACTAGAACCACCATCACTCAAACTATGTTTCCAAGAGCCCTCACTTGTTTTTTCTCCCAATCTGTTTTTAAGACCCACACATTTGCATTTTCAAAGATAGGATTAAAAAAAGAAGAGTTGTATTTTAGTAGCCCATGTATTAGGTAGGATTAGAAAATCACAAGTGGATTCTGAAAAATGTTTTCGGAAGTATTTAAGACTAAACAGATGCAGGAAGCACACCAGGATCACAAAATAATCTCCAGCAAACCAAAATTAAACAATTTAGAAACGAAATTCTTTGTTGGGAGGAAGCTCATTTCTATGGAAAGCAGTTTCCTTACTTTTGGCCACTATGCCACTTCAATCATCTTCTGATTCCTACTTCTACGGACTGAATGGGAAGGAACAAGCAATGCCTCAAAGGCCCTCCCTCAGCCAAATTTTGATAATAGCTGAGATAAGGTCACTTGGAGCAAATTTTAAGAGTTGGGTGTCATAGCCCATTTACAATTAAATTTCCACAGTATAACTATCATTGTAGGCAACAGAAACATAGCTTTCAAATATCTTAAGGTTTTGTCAACAAATGGAGCCAGAAATGTTTAGAAAACTCAACACCATCTCTCTTTCCTTTCTCTAGCAACAATGTGCTTGGCTTATGCTCACATAAGGTATAATTTCATCAGGAGATAAAGAGGTGATTGCTTTTGTTTGACTAGAAGTAAAGCACACATGTAAGCTCTCCTTAACTATTGCACTGATTAAAGGATAGAGACTTAATAATATGAGCTTCTACGTTTATGCTGATATGTTGACTGATCATCGCCAGTCATTTATGCATTGAAAGTATGAGTGGTGGCTGGGCCCAGTGGCTCACACCTGTAATCCCAGCACTTTGAAAAGCTGAGGCGGGCAGATCACCTGAGGTCAGGAGTTCCAGACCAGCCTGGCCAACATGGCGAAACCATCTCTATTGAAAATACAAAAAATAGCTGGGCGTGGCAACGCACACCTGTAGTCCCAGCTACTTGGGAGGCTGAGGCAGGAGAATCACTTGAATCCAGGAGGCAGAGGCTGCAGTGAGCCGAGATCATGCCTGGCCAACAGAGTGAGACTCTGTCTTAAAAAAAAAAGAAAAAAAAAAAAAGAATGGTTTCTAAAAGTCTTGGACTGGGCACAGTGGTTCATGCTTGTAATCCCAGAACTTTGGGAGGCCGAGGTCAGGGGTTCAAGACCAGCCTAGCCAACATGGTGAAACCCCATCTCTACTAAAAATACAAAAATTAGGCGGGTGTGGTGGTGCATGCCTGTAATCCCAGCTACTTGGGAGGCTGAAGCACAAGAATTGCTTGAACTCAGGAGGCAGAGGTTGCAGTGAGCCAAGATCTCGCCACTGTATTCCAGCCTGAGCAACAGAAAACAAAATAAAATAAAAAAGTCTTGAAAATGACAAACCTTAAAATTCATTGCAAACGTTGGGATGCATTTATGGAAAAGGCTCTTTCAGCATGAAGTCATAGGATTGTCTTCTTCTGTATTTTATGTTGCTACCAAAGTTTCTGCTTTATCTTGAAGTGACCCAGGTATCAGTTCCCAATGTTAATATAGCCGTTTCTCTGGACAGATATCTTTTATGAATCATGTTTCTTTTCCCCCCAGAAAAAAGGATGTAATCTGGCCTCCACACTATCATCTTATACCAATTTGCTATCTGAAATGAAATGAGTAAGACAGGAGAATTCTTCAGAGATCAAACACTCTAAATACTAATATTCCCAGATGTAATGCTCAACAGCATAGACCTCCAGATGTTCCGAGTGAAGGATCAACACATCTCTCTACTAAACAGTTTCTTCATATAAGAAGCTCTCGATAAATGATACTCCTTCCAAATGCAGTGTTTTAGAGTTCACCTGACCTCAGTGGTCTAAATCTAGTTCATGTATATTGTTCACACTCAAAGGCATTATCTGATTTCATTTCCTCCTCCAGCTTTGTTAAGGAATGATTGACAAATAAAAATGGAATATATTTATGGTGTACAATGAGAGGTTTTGACATATGTATATATTGTAAAATGATTAAATTAAGCTAATTAACACATCCATCACCTCACATACTCAACATTTTTTTGTGGTGAGAACATTTAAGATCTAATCTATTAGCAATTTTCAAGTATAAAATACATTATTATTAACTGTAGTCACCATGCCATACAATGGATCTTCAGAAGTTATTCATCCTGTCTCACTGAAGCTTTGTACCCTTTCTCCAACATCTCCCCACTCAACCACTCCCACTCCCAGCCCCTGGCAACCACTATTCTACACTCTGCTTCTATATCTGATTTACTCTTAACAGAAGATCCCAAGGGTAAACAGGTGTATAGAATTAATTATCCAGTCACTCATACAGGAGGTTCTTTCACAACAAGGTTAAGACTGTGGACAAAGCAGCTGACAGGGCAGAAGCTGTGTCCATTCAGTAAGTAAACAAAGAGTTCATATTATGTCAATCTGGCCTTTTCAGGCAGCTGAACATTCTCTATTCATATATTTGAAAAATGCAATATTTTAGCAGTTGGGTATAAGATAACATCACTATCCAGTACAAGAAGACATATACATACAAAATATGGTTCCATAATAGACTTATTGTCAGTAGCAACAAAAATAACTACATTATATAGTTCTGCTTTTAAGTATTTCTTTGTTATTTCCATTTTATGCAAGTCACAGAGGCTGTGTGTGTGTCTCTGTGTGTGTGTGTCTGTGTGTGTAGGCACCTTAGAATCCATAAATTAGTGCAGAGATTTGGAATGGGAAGTTCCAGGTTCCAGCCAATTCTAGAAGCTGTATGAGCTTGGCCAAGTCAACAGACGTCAGCTTTCACATCCGTAAAATGGGGATAACTCCTCTCTGTCTTATAGGGTTGCTTTATGATTAAGAAAATAACGCAACAGGACTTTGCAAATATAAAATACCTTAATGATTTTAAATATTATTATATGAAGTTGGTTAGCACTTTGTATTTTTGTCTTTTGACCATTGAAACCATTCAGAAAAATAAAGGTAAATTCAAATTTTGTTTAAGCAAAAGTGGCTAAAATGAGTGCTGGATTGTCACTGAATTTCAGTTCTGAGAAATGCAGGCTATTTCTTTCAACCCTCATAATAGAAATAATTTAGAGGTGCCTGCATTTAGACTTATAGAAGTCACCCTTATTTTTTCAGCCTTTACTATTATTGCTACGCGTGTGTATACACACACACACACACACACAATGCAACAAGGCAAATAGTTTTGTTCCTGATTCATCATCGATTACAGTGTCTGCATTCCGAAGGTCAAAGAAGTGGTGACATTTGCAGAGAAAGTTTCTAGCAACGATCTTGGCATCTTGGCCATTTAAGCATCCATTGAAATTGTGACAGAAGCAGCCCCAAACCTGTCTGCAGTTATGCGCAGCAAAGTAAAACACTTTCAATAACGAGTGGCCTTGTCTTCATTCAAATAAAAGCTCTTAATTATGATCTTGAAATGCCATCTGTAAAGTGATCACTATATGGGAAATATAGTGATTTTATGCTCCTTTTGGGGGAGGTCTGTTACATATAGTTTATAGTATGTATAATTTATAGGTAAAACAAAAATTTTCCCTACATCTTATGCCATCTACAACCACCTACATAACGGGCATGTGGTAAACTGGAAAGTGCACTGAATTAGGAGACTTGAGACACAGATTTAGGTCAAGACACTGTCATTTAATTCCAAGATTTGAGGGCATATTGCTATCTCTCTCTGTGGGCCAATATTCACATGTATAAGGCAGAATCACTTGTCACAGAATTGCTTTGGGAATTAAATGAGAAAATATGAATGTGTTTTGTAAACAGTAAGCATTCTACTGTTTAATGACAGGCTTTATTATTTGAGGAAAACCTTCAAAGTTAGGAAGTAGTATCATTTTTTTCCCTCTAAAAGTTTATTTTATTCTTCCTGAAGTTTTTTAACCCTTTATCATTTCACATCTGTCTATGGGAGATTGCCATTGTCTTGCCATATGGGCTGGTGATTCTCTATTTACCATACATTCTTTAATCCGTACGTGACGCTGCATGTTTTAATCAGTATTATAGTAAGGTTTCCATCACAGAGAAAAGAGGATGCACATCTTCTGTGTTAGGCCAGCAATAGAATAGCTGGTGTCCAAAAGGCTAAAATGGCTGAGAAAAAATATTACAACACCTGGTGCAAGAACAGAGTTTTATTAAGTATGAGTCTTTGCAATGTTACTTAGAGGGCTACAACTGATGAGGAGGGGTCATGGCATGACTTTTGGGTGTGTGTTGAAATCACTCCTTCTCCAGAGGGAGGGCTTGAGGTTGAAGACTCCACAATTACTGACGAGGCTCTGCTGCTCAAGCTGCTTGGCCAAGGGGACTGTCTCTTATGAACCTAGTTGTTGCCTCCCCACCACTGAACCTGGTCAAGAGGCCTCAATAACTTTGAGTATCCAAAGTTAAGTAGAGTCTGGATGACATCACTCCCAGGTTTCCGGGCTACCTGTCTGTGAGAAATGACTCATCCTCTCCCAGCAGTCTTCAAGGTTTGCATAAAAGTGTTTCTCTGAAATGAGGGTGTTGTAGGCTTTCTGACCGGAGGCCCTAATAATACATGTGCTGTAGAAAGGTCACTCTAATAGCAGTGTCTAGGAGGGCCTAGTGGGAAGTACATGAACAAGGCAGTTGCAGTCATCAGGGTGAGAAAGATGAGTGCCTGAAGGAAGTGTGGAAATGGCGAGGAAGGGCCTACTATGAGGGATGTTAAATATGTGGGCCTGGTAGAACTTGGTGACTCCCCAGATGTGGCCAGAGAGGAAGGTGAGGAAGCTATGGTGAATCAGCATTCTGGCCTGGGCAACTGGATGGATGGAGGCCATGCAAGAACAGAGATGAATGTTACCCAGTATTAGGTAAAATAAAAATAAAACATAATTCCAAGTTCACTGTGAATGTGGTTCTGTCATATCAATGTGTTCTACGTGGCAAAGAGCTAGAAGGTAACAGTCAAACTGTTAATATATATATATATATATTTTGATACCGAGTCTCACTCTGTCGCCCAGGCTGGAGTGCAGTGGCCCAATCTTGGCTCACTGCAACCTCCACCTTCTGGGTTCAAGCAATTCTCCTGCCTTAGCCTCCTGAGTAGCTGGTATTACAGGTGCGTGCCACCGTACCCAGCTATTTTTTTTTGTATTTTTAGTAGAGACGGGGTTTCCCCTTGTTTGCCAGGCTGGTCTTGAACTCCTGACCTCTGGCGATCTGCCTACCTCAGCCTCCCAAAGTGCTAGGCCTCAAACAATTAATCTTTTATGTTCAGGCAACCCTACCTGCCCCCGCCACCAAATAAAATAAGCTCATTTTCTTTGTGTTTAAAGTTTTCTTCCTAATATTTCTATGTAAAAATGGTTAACTATGTAAATTTTCTCTTTCACAAGAAACATTTTGCCAAGCTACTCCATACTTCCTGATAAAACTTTCCATTTATAAATGGTGTTATTGTGAAGATTAGAAAATGAGATCATTATTGCTATTGTTGTTCCACAAAATGGCCCTTTATACATATCTCATATATGACACATTGTCAATGTATCACACAAATTTATATATTTGTTTAAGAATGTCTTTGATGAGCCATTAACTACAAGAAGTAAAGTGTTAGTCAAAAAATAAGCCATTGATCTTGGTTAATTCCATATCTGAGATGACTGTAATAATGTCAATTATTAACATGGATGACTTGGAGGAAAAAAAAAGCCAAAAGTGTGAAGAATGTTGCAGCTGCATAATACAGTTTATAGGGATTCTTGTAATAAACAGAGTTATGAAGCAATGCATTTTTATGACTGATATTGCTATTTTATATTTGGATGAGCATTTATTTATTTTTTGAGACAGGGTCTCACTCTGTCACTCAAGCTGGAGTGCTGTGGCAGGATCTCAGCTCACTGCAACCTCTGCCTCCTGGGTTCAAGTGATTCTTCCACCTCAGCCTCTCGAGCAGAGCAGCTGGGACTACAGGTGTGCACCACCATGCCCAGCTAATTTTTTGTATTTTTTGGTAGAGACGGGATTTCACCATGTGGGCCAGGTTGGTCTCAAACTCCTGATCTCAAGTGATCCTCCCGCCTCAGCCTCCAAAAGTGCTAGGACTACAGCTGTGAGCCACTGTGCCCAGCTGGATGAGCATTATAAAAATATTTATTTTTATTTTTTACTTTTGTAGAGATGGAGTCTTGCCATGTTGCCTAGGCTGGTCTTGAACTCCTGGGCTTAAGCAATCCTCCTGCCTCGGCTTCCCAAAGTGCTGGGTTTACAGGTGTGAGTCATGGCTCCCGGCCTGGATGAGCATTTTTAAAAAATAAGTTTTAAAGAAGTGACCAACACTCTTAAAAAGTACATTGTACATTTTGTGAGAACACTTTGAATAAGTCATGATAGCCAAAAAACCACAGCAATTTAGTTCATTTATAAATTTTAAGAAATGAAAGCATTCTTGATTATTATTTTACTTTTTCAATAAAGTGAAAATCGTGTAGTTCTGTATCTGCATATATTACAGTTTAACAAAGTACATACATTTTTTGTTGTAATAAAATTTACTGCATTGAAATTTTATTGCCCTGGAATCAGTGGATCATTGGAGCTAAATTTGTCACAGAATTATTATAATGCTATCGGGCTATTATTTAATCTATATGTACTCTTACATCTTGAATCCATAATGATTTATATTAATTCTTCACAATAACACCAGAGTCACTTTTGTTGTGGTGGTGGTTTTTAAAAAATATTTATGGAGACCATAATGTGTGATTCCAAATTAATATCTAGGGAGATATTAAGCCTATCTAGGAAGATATTAAATAACATGATTGCTTATATGGGAAATTTGTGCTTTTGTCTTTCTAATCACCATCTTATGTACTGGTAAACTTAAGGTGGCCAGTAGGAAGAAAAATTATTGCTTTAGACTTACCTCTGAAATGGTTAACAAAACAAAACAAAACAAAACAAAACAAAACAAAACAAAACAAAGAATTTCCCCCTCTCCAGCTTGGGGAGAGATAAAAGTCTATAGGTTCATTGAAATGCAGTAATTTAGAGACTAATCAGCTGTCTTGACTAGGAGCCAGATGAAGTGTCTAAAGGAACCAAACCTCTGTCTTTCTGGCATCTTTGAGAAGTGTAAGACTCCAAGAAGGAATATATTTTAAAGTCAAATGACATTAAAAGTTGCTTGGTGAGCTCAGAGATCACCACTGCTGTGAATACTGTAGCAAGGAGATGATTTACAGCCAATATAATGTGAGCAATAACTTCTTCAGTTTTATTCTTCTTCATAGAAAACGAAGACCCTTTTTCTATCAGGGGCACCATTAGTCTTCCAGGTATCACCAGGGTTTAAAATCTAGGGGTCATTTTTGAATCTTTCATTGCCTTCCAAACAATCATTCACCAAGTTCTTTCCATTTATCTTCATCTCCGAGACTTTCCATTTCCACTGTCTAGTTAATTCTCTTATCTCTTCACACCTGCATTACTGCAACAGCCTCTGAGCTGGTCCTTTTGCCTTTGATCTCTTATCTCTTCAATTAATCCTGTAGGCTGCTGCCAGATTAATCTCCCTAAAGTTACACTCTAAATAATCCCCCTGTTAGAAATCTACAGTTCTTCCACATTATCATTTCTTTTAAACCCTAACTTTCTGTTCTGATATTCAAAGCTCTCATCTTACCTTATCTGGCCAAACTTTTATCTCATTTCTCTGTCCCAGTCAAATCTCTTTTCTGGCTCTTTCCCACAGTACTTCTGGGCCTTGTGTTTATGAGCATCCTCTACCCACTGCCTATCTGAATCTCATTAACCTTCCAAGACTTAATATCATGGTTCTTTCCTGTGTCTTACTCTTGGAATGGGGAATCCTCAGCTGAGACAATGGGAAAACTAATTCTGGCAGATAGATCAACTCTAAAATCTCTGCAGGAACCACTGGGTCCAACTCCCAGCCCAAGAAAGGCATGTGGGAAAGCCAGGGTACAGAAGTAAGAGTTTGGACCCAGGGAGATGAATGAATGCAGGTTACAGTTAAACTAGGGGAGATGAACTGATCTTGAGTGGCTGTCTAGCCTCTGGTCATATCACCCTGAATGTGCCCAATCTCGTCTGAGTAGCCATCTAGATCAACACTGAGTTTGAGGTTTCAGTTCACTTTGATAAGTACATTCTAGTGCTTTCTTTGTCATAGGTACTCTACCTGGTGCTGAAGATCTAGCAGTAAACCAGGGAGGCATGGTCCCAACCATTATGGAGCATGTTTTCTAAAGGGTGGTCAGACAAATCAATCATTATAATAAAGTGTTAGGTGAAGAGAAATGCATGGTTGGGGGGCCTAAACTAGATTGTACTTTTTTTTCTTTCAGTCCAGATCTGTATTTCAAACTATGTGGCATCTCTACTTAGTTGTTCCTCCTTAAACACAAGCGCTCAAGACCAAACTCATTATCCCAGAACCACATACTCCCCAAATATGTATAGCCATCTCCCAGTGTGTCTTGTCCAGTGACTGGCTTCAGTAAGCACATGGCTGTATAAACCAGAAACTTAGAAGTTATACTCCACACCTCTTTCTGCTTCATTCTTCGTAGCCAATTCATTATCAAACACTGGTCATTTCATCTCCTAGATATTTCTCGAATCCATCTCCCTTTCTTCATCTCCACTGTCCCCACCCTGATGTTTTCCTTTCTCTCCCAGACTATTGCAGTGACACAAGTCTGAGTACCCCCACCTGCCAGCCTTAAAACCCTCCAAAGGATTCCCATTGCTTTTACAATAAAGACTGAGATCCTTGACATGTCCCAAATATCTTTCAAGGGGTCTGGCCTCCACCTGTCTCACTAGATGTGCTCTTCTTGCAAGTCTCTCCACCTCACTCCTGCCTCAGCTGCACTGACCTTCTGTTTCTTGATATACCAGGTTTCCCCCACCACTGTAAGGAGTTGCACACATAGTTCCTTCTGTCTGGAATGCTCTTCTTTCTTGTCTTTGTCTAATCAGACCTTACCTTTGCGTTAGTGGCAGGATGCCTTTCAATTTCTCACCTACGGTTTCCTCATCAGAAAAGTGGAGACAGTTTTTACCTCACAGGTAGTGAGGGACCAGACAAATAAATGCACAGAGAAACAGTCGAAAAGGCTGACTGGCTCACGCTTTGATACTGTTGCCTTCCCTTCTTTTATTTTTTTTCTTTCCGTTTTGCAACATTCCAACTTCCCTTTCTTTTTATAAACATTCACAGTTATATGTCTACAGGTAATATGTGTTTCTGTCAAGCCTTTCCTTCTCATCAGTGCCCATTTTCTGCAGAGGATTCTCTGAGAGAGGTAAGATAATGTGGTGGTGAAATGGGCAGATTCTGAAATCTGGTGGCAAAACAGGGTTCTTATCCCAGACTCAGCTCTAGCCTGACTCCGTTACAAACCAAGTGACCTTGGGAAGATCAGCTGACCTCTCTGCACTCTTTGCTTCCTCAGTACTAAGGAGAGAATAATCTCAGCACCTACTTCATGAGGTTTCTGTGAGGACAAAATGTGATGATGCAAGTAAAACTGTTTAATAAATATGGAAGGCTGCTGCTTTGATAACTATGGGTGTGTATTCAATTCCACATTCTGATTTTTGTCTTTGCAATATTCCCATTCTCTGCTGCTTTCCTTATGTGATTTCCTCTTCTCACAACTGATCACAGACCGTGTTTATCCTGAAAAGGCAGAAAGACTGTGCCTCATTTATATGGCTGTCATCTCTGTAGCCAAGAGTTCAATCTACTTTCCAACGTTAACCTTCATTTTACATCACAAGCTTTAAACAAATTTATTTTACTTCTCATTCCATAGCACCCATGTTCTCTTTATTTCTCTGATAGGAGGGCCATGTATGCAATTTATCACAGGACTGGCAGGTAACCTAATATAAGAATCTTTCATGCATGGCTATTGCATAAAGTATTCGCTTTTCCCTCCTTATATGATTCTGCGGACAATGCTCCAATTTTAGCTCTCCCTTCTTGTAAACATTATGTAGAAAGAGCTTTTCCTGTTAAAATAGTTCTCCCCTAATGTTTAAATTGGAGAAGAATCAGGGCAAAACTTTGCCTCCTCCTAAGAATTCACTGGGTGCTGATCTGCATATGGTTCTGTGAAGTGAATGCTTCACTGTGCAATAGACAAATGCTTTGGCTTCTAGAACTTCTAAGTCCACCTCCATCCCAATACGTACCTAATATCCTGGCACTTTTGTGAAGAAAGCAAAACAAACTAAAATCACGGCTCATTTTTATTGTGTAGGTTTGTGATTTCTGTTTCTGGAGACTATTTTAGTGGAAGGAATGTCACCGATACTAAAACCACTGTTTTTTTTTTTTTTTTTTTTTTTTAACCCCTTCGATCCTTTAATCTTACTCTTTTGGCTACCTCATCTTCCTTCGTTTTGGTCTGCTTACACTTCCTTGTCTTCTGTTTCCTCCTTCCCATTCTACATCCAATGTCTGAAGCCCAATAGGCTCCTGGATGCTAATGGCAGAAAACTGTTCCTAGTCCTAGGCTTGTCTTACTTTCTGCTCAGCACTGTGAGCCCCATCTCTTCCACCTACCTATTCCTCTCACTTAGTTTCTCTCTTTTTTGACTTCTGTAAGGAAAAGACTACCATGCAGAGTCTGATGAAGTTATTGACATTTTATAGAGTCCAGGAGTGGGTTCTATAGCCCTGAAGATGATATCATAATAAGATGTGCCAGGCAGGAATTATACATTATTCTTGGGTTTTAAAATACAGTCATATTCTGAAGATGAATATTAGTTAATTGGAGAATAGAGACAATAATAAAGATACGTTTAATTCTTCTTTCATTTCCTATTTACCAACCTATTACCTTTGCGATTATGCACATTCCACAGTTAGCTTCACTTGTGCACACTTGGAATAAAAACCAACATGCATTAAATAATACTCTGGTTATCTGGACAAACATGAATACGCAACTCTCTCTGATCATCTTGAACTTCACTAGTGATAGTGAGTTGCTTAAAATTCATTAATGATGATCACAAGTGAAGTAATGATTTTTCTTTATAGATTGATTTTTTAACTATTAACATAAAAGTGTGAGGGTACGGGAGGGTTAAGTTTTGAGTTTCCATCAAATCACTGTAATCTGATTCTAGTCCTCAAATGTCTATACTGCCAAAAGTTTTTTGGTAAAATACAGCTTACTGTGAATTCTGATTACATTTCCTATTCCCTTCCAAAAAACAGAAAGGAAATTAGGTTATATTTGATTACATTACAAAAAATCTAATTGGTGTCTGGGCAGTCATTGCCATGTCAGAAGCCAAATGTACATGCTGTACAGGGGCAGGCTCTGGGCTTCGGGGCTCTGGCTTGTGGGCCTGCACTCTTATTCCTTAGCCCAGCAATTTGTTAGCATCAGAAGAGTTAAAAGAACACAAGTGTCCTGGGCACTGTGGCTCACTCCTGTAATCCCAGCACTTTGGGAGGCCGAGAGACAGGCGGATTACTTGAGGTCAGGTGTTCAAGACCAGCCTGGCCAACATAGTGAAACCCTGTAGCCAGCCATGGTGGCAGGTGCCTGTAATCCCAGCTACTTAGGAGACTGAGGCAGGAGAATCGCTTGAATCTGGGAGGTGGAGGTTGCAGTGAGCTGAGATCGCACCACTGTACTCCAGCTTGGACGACAGAGTGAGACTCCATCTCAAAAAACAAAACAAAAAAACCACAAGTGTACCTATGTGTTTCCATTATGAACAAAACAAAGTATCTTTTGTACATGTGTAATAAATGGAAAATTAACATTCCTTGAAACATGAGCACAATTTGTTTCTTCCTCACAGCAATGTTACCAATTTCAATATATCAAATTTCCTAAACTTTATTCAAGGAAGCCAAGTGTATATGGGTGGAGCAAAGAATGCAAATGATCTATGTCAGTTGTTTTCAACCATTTTTGATTTGTGGACCACTTTGTTAGTGTTCTAGAACACTAACAATTTTAATTTCTCGAATGCATTTTGCATACGAATCACCTAGGATTTTGTTAAAATGAAGATTTTTATTAAGTAAGACAGAGCTGAGACTCAGTGTTCTGCATTTCTCAGGCGGTGCTGATGCTGCTGGCCCACAGAACAAATCTGAATAGCAGGGTGATAGAGCATGTGGCCTCTTAACTTTATCTCCCTGGGTTATCAGTGGAATGCATAGGCATGCAAGCTGTTTTCAATTAAACACAAATGCGACAATGCCTGACTTTTATATTTTAAGTATATTATTAGCTCATAGTAGAATGCAAAGTATGGATTTTGTTATTATTTCAGGTATTTCTTTTCTTTATTTTCAGAGGCAGGGTCTTGCTCTATTGCCCAGGCTGGAGTGCAGTGGCAGGATCATAGCTCACTGCAGCCTTAAACTCCTGGGCTCAAGTGATCCTCTCACCTCAGCCTCCACCATGACTGGTGGGACTACAGTCATGCACGTGACACCCAGCCAATTGTATTTATTTACTTAATTATTTTTAGAGACAGCATCTCACTATATTGCTCGAGCTTGTAATTTCAGGTTGGAAAAGAGTTCAGGAGAATTCTTTGCAGATCATCTGAGGGAATGCTCCAGGTCAAGTCAATAGTTTTCCTAATTTTCACTTAGGAAATACTTAACTATGCAATCGAGCCAGTTAGAAACCACTAGTGCATGCATGAGTCTGATCCTCAGAGATTCTTTTTTTTTTTTTTGAGATATGGTCTTGCTGTCTCACCCAAGCTGGAGTGCAGTGGCATGATCAGGGGTCACTGTACCCTTGAGTTCTTGTGCTCAAGTCATCCTCCCACCTCAGCTTCATGTGTAGCTGGTATTACAGGCGCAGGCCACCATGCCCAGCTAACTTTTTAATTTTTTATAGAGAGACAGGGGTCTCACTATGTTGTCCAGGCTAGTCTCAAACTCCTGGGTTCAGGTGATCCTCCCACCTCAGCCTCCCAAAATGCTGAGATTATAGGCATGAGCCACCACACCTGGCCAGAGATTCTGATTTTAATTGTTCTAGGCTGCAGCCTAGGCATCGGGTCTTTCCAGATGAATCTTATTTGCAGCCAGTGTTCAGAAGACCCACTGCAGAAGTTATTCAGTTGGTGCAAAAGAAAATGTGGTTTTTGCCATCACTCTTTATACAAGGCCAGGCATGTAGAAAGACAATGAGCACACAGCCCCTATCAAGTGTAGAGTGCTTCTTAAAGAGTGAATGTATAATCCAAGAAATATAATAATGTGGAGGAAGATAAAGTGAATTCGAGAGAGTGAAAAGAAAAAAAAAGAGAAGCCATGTAGAAAAAAAGGCTAAGTGAAGATCTAAGGGTTGACTCTAGTCCAAGAAGAGATGGCAATGGAATGGAGGCTTCCCAGATGTTGGCAGTGTAGATGAGGCAGAGTCCTACCCTCATCATTACTTCATTGATATGGAAGCACAGAGGCTAACATATGGCCCGGAAAATGAATGGAGAATCGATAAGGAAAGTATGTTTGTAATGACCAGTAAACTCAAACTAATGTTTTTATTTTTATAAGTGCTTAAAGGAAGAAGGAGAAGCTACAATTAAATAGTTTAAAACCAGGACAACAATAGAACTTTAAAGGGGCACAATGTGCCCTAAACCTCCAAACTGGCCTGGTGTATGTATAGGTGGGGCACTCCTTTTGTTGGTACAATATGGTATCTGCAGGGTTGGTGGTTCAGCCTATGTTTATCATGCTCTTCTCTTCTCTTCTCCTCTCTTCTCTTTCTTTGCTTTGGGGTCTTGCTCTGTAGCTCAGGCTGGAGTGCAGTGGCATGATCATAGCTCACTGTAAACTGTAACCTCAAACTCGTGGACCCAAGTCATCCTCCTGCTTCAGCCTCCCGACTAGCTGGGACCGCAGGCACATGTCACCACACCCAGCTAAGTTTTTTAATTTTTATTTTGTAGAGATGGTGGGGGGCGTCTCACTATGTTGCCCAAGCTGGTCTCAGACTCCTGGCTTCAAGTGATCCTCCCACTTTAATCTCCCAAAGTATCATGGGTTTTTTTTTTTTTTTTTTTTTTTTTGACAACTCTTAAGTCTTGTATCAGAGCAGCACAAAAAATATCAGTGAGAAAGAGTGGTACACTGGCACACATTGCCAACATTCAGCACTCACACTGGTCTGCCTGTGCTCTGGACAAAGGGGCCCCTGACAAACATTGCATAACCCAGCTGATACAATCCAATGTGAACTGGGGGCCGAGGATCTTTCTAGATCCTTTAGTTTGGATGTGGTCACTGTCAAACCAGAAAGTTAACCCTTGACCTTTTCACAGGGAACACATATTTATAAAGTTTCAAAACGTTATTCTTTTTGCAAACCAGAAACCAAATGTAGAGACACCTGGTGAACAGTAAATATCTAGACTGTAAGAAACTAAATCTGGACACCTTTATCAGAGAGGCACCACCAGTTCCAGCGAACAAAAGATTCATGGTTTTCTCTTTCTCAAAGAGTTCACTTCTGCTTGTGTTCTGTTTGTGATCTTCTTTCAGCTGATAGTGGCTTTTGGTTACAAACTCTTATCCTTCTATCTACTGCCTGCCTGGCAGCTGTTTAAAGTTCCTATTGGCTACCGTCATTATCTCCGTTTCAGTTTAGCCACTAGATCCCTGTACTTTCACACAGATGCCCCAACTTGAGGCTGTTTTGCTTCTCCAGCTGTTTCTTCTTTCCTTCAGGTAAAGGCTTGTGCAACAAAGGAGAAGTGATACTGTCATGACATTAAGGAGCTCCAGAAAATACAACAGACCTATCCCATACCACAAAGGGGCCCTTGTGGGCTTGTTTATCTATAGGCTGGTGAAAACCTAGGAAGTCACTTTGTTTGACTGGAGTAAAAGGCTTAAAATGATCTTGAGCACAGATTTTCTTTCATTTAAAAAAAAAAAGATCAAAGGACGAAAGTATCATCTTCAAATCTCACAGTCTCCCTCTATGTTACCTCAGTAAAAGGCATTAAGCAAACTATATGTAATTATTAACCAAAGGATTCTTTACAACAATTTTCAGCTGGAGTCCACAATGTTTATCAATATTTATTTGCCCTTTTAATGCATTTATCTTCCTCATCACGAACTACAACCCAGTATTTTGTTTGGCAGATGTGCACCTCCAGTGTAAGATTAGAGCATATATCACACATGTGTGATATATTGGAAATCATGCAATACATTGTAAACACATACATTCTAATGGGAGGAAGATTTACTGACAAAACAGTAGTAGTATAGACTTGCCAAGTAATCACTACAATCAACTGCTTACAATACAAGCTCCAAAACATTTAGCTGGTGAGAATGTTCTTTTGTGAGTAATTTTATTTATTCAGAAGTTTTCAATCAGTGTGTGTAGGGGGGTAGGAAACTCCCGATGGAAAAGTTGTGGATTCAGAGTAGGGAACACCAGCACCTCTGTGAGTCCATGGGTCTGTGTGTGGTGTGTGAGTCTCAGGGATGTTTGTATCTGTGGGATTGTTTATGGCTACATCTGCACATCTGTGTTCTGTGATGGGAAAGCTTCAGAATATACCAGTAGATCTTAGGCTCCTGACTTGAGGATCCCTAATGTATTATATAGGCAGTACTAAAAAAGTAAGCCTTTATTTGACTCGAAAAAACTTGATTACAAGACAACTCAATCTAAAAACAGAATAAATCAAAGATGTCAAAATGTCTAGATTACAGCATCTATTTTTTTATTATTTATTTTTTTAAATTATACTTTAAGTTCTAGGGTACATGTGCACAACACGCAGGTTTTGTTACATATGTATACATGTGCCATGTTGGTGAGCTGCACCCATTAACTCATCATTTACATTAGGTATATCTCCTAATACAGCATCTATTGTTTTAAGTACAAGGAAAGCATTATTTCTTATTTGAATTCCGAAGCAAGAATATTACAGGGGAATGTAGGACAGGATCTTGGAAGTAGTGCTTTGGACTAGAGGTGTTGAAATTAAATGTCCACCCTAAAACCCCAAACTCTAACACTGGTTCCTCCCATACATATCGCTCAATGAGATGATGAAGAGTTGTTACTCTAATGGGCTCTCATTCACAATTTATTTAGATATGACTCCCAACCAAGGAACATACTAAAATGGCCAACTGAACATTTCAATGCTTTTCCCAAATTGATCTGAAATATATTTTGCAATGTCTACTATACTTACAGGGATTGAAGGCTTCGCAAATTCTGCAGAGCTTCTGTGGGTACCTGTCTTAGCTGATTATTCTGCAGCATACTGTATGTTAAAAGAAATAAAGAAAAATGTTTAAAGAAAATGAACAATAACAGGCCATAACAGGGCCAGACACTGTTCCAGGTGTCAGAAAAACAACAGAGCATCAGACAAAGTCTTCTCTTTTGGGGAGCTTAAATTTCTGTGAAGAGTGAAGATAATTAAAGATGAACAAATGAATATATTAATATAACATGAGACAAATGATAAGTACTATGAATAAAAAACAAAACTATGAATTTGGGATAGATGGTATCAGGGAGTGAGATTTTTATTTTAAAAGTGGTCAGGGAAGGTCTCTCTGAAAGGTGATATTTAACTGGAGGCCAGAAGGAAGACAGGTAGAAAATCCTTGTGAACATTTGGGAAGTTACCAAGGAAAAGGGAAGAGTAAGTACAAGGGCTGGAGGCTGGAGGGAGCTTGCTTGACTTGTTAAAGGAGCAGCAAAGGACCAACTGTGTCTGAGGAATGAGTGAGGACTTGAGGTTGGGAGAGAGAGAGCCTGAGACTATCTCATGGAGGGCTTCCCGGCCAACATAAGGCCTTATTTTATGTGTGATGAGAAACCACTGTTGAAGGGCATATGTACGAAAATGGCATGCTCTTATGTATGTTTTTAAAGGATCATTCTGCTGCTTGTATAGATTACACCAAATGGAAATAAGGATAACGGTAGGATGCTAAAATTGTCTACCTTCTCTGCATGGCTGTATTTTGATATAAGCTAAATTCTTTTTGTGAAGTATTTGTGTTTTTGCACTTGCACTTGAAAAACTTGAACAGTTTTTCAGATTATGGGGATAACAGAATGGAAACACCTGGGAGCTATGAAATAAAAATATATCATTGCTAATGAGGAAACAGCATGGAAACAAATTCCCACGAGATTCCTTATAGTTTGCTACCTTATTCGTAAATGTTTATAACACAAGAATTTTGCAGCACATTTTTTTTTCTCCCAGTATTTGTAGTCTATGTAAGCCTGAGGCAGAAGACTATTTTAGGAAAGCAGAAATTTGAAAGAAATATTTCTACTTATTAAGTTGCAAACTTGTGTTTGTATTTCGGAAACAATCTGCCTGGTTCTTTCATCTCTACAAAGGAAGTTTCTGTTTACTACCTGACTAGCTGGAATTCCACCCAGGTGTGTCTAACTCCAAAGGTTGGTGTGTTTTCCAGCGCACCAGGCAGCATTCTCTTGAGGCATATGTGCTGACTGTGCAAATTATCAGATTGCATATGAACGGTATGGTTAAGAACATGGATTCTCAAATCTGACCACTTCTTCTCCGCCACTAGAGATGGGAAAATCACCAAATCTCTCCATGCCTCAGTGATCAGTAATAACACCTACCTTGCAGGGCCCACTGTGATGATTCAATGAGTGATGGTTCATAGAACAATGCTTGCTACATGATAAGCATTCAGTAAAAATTGGCCCTTTTAATGTACATTAATAGGCCCTTTTTCAAAACTAATAATTTTTGTACTGGATTTGACAATTTAATGAGCCAGAGAAAAAGAAAACTCTGTGCCAGTGGTTGTCAAACTTTAGGGTTCATGAAAAGCCATTGGAAGGTTATAACAGAATGCTGGGCCCCACCCCAAAGTTTCTGGTTTAGTAGGTCTGAGTAAGGGCCAGGAGATTCATGCTTGTAATAAGCTCTCAGGTGATGCCAATACTGCTGAGCAGGGCACCACCCACTGAGAACCACCCCATGCTGTGCTAAATATTTATGTATGTATGTATGTATGTATGTATGTATTTATTTATTTTGAGATGGAATCTCACTCTGTCGCCAGACTGAAGTACAGTGGCACAATCTCGGCTTACTGCAACCTCCACCTCCTGAGTTCAAGCGATTTTTTTGCCTCAGCCTCCCCAGTAGCTGGGACTACAGGCACGCGTCACCGTGCCCGGCTAATTTTTGTATTTGTAGTAGAGACGGGGTTTCACCATGTTGGCCAGGCTAGTCTCAAACTTCTGACCTCAAGTGATCCTCCCACCTCAACCTCCCAAAGTTCTGGGATTCTGTAATCCCAGGTGTGAGCCACTGCACCCAGCCTATTTATTTATTTTTTTAGAAAAGAAAGATAGGAGAGTCTCGCTTTGTTGCCCAGGACTGGACTCGAACTCCTGAGCTCAAGGGATTCCCCTGCTTCAGCCTCTAGAGTAGCCTGGACTATGGGTGTGAGTTACTATACCCAGTTATCTAAATATTTCTAATAGGATATTTTCACTTGGGGAAGTAGGAGTGGTTGCATGTACCTGTAGTCCTACTTACTCTGGACAAAACGAGACCCTGTCTCAAAAAAAGAAAAAAAAAAAATCTTCATTTGACCTTGAGGAAGAGCTGCATTGGGCTTGGAGATAAGACCTAAGCTTTTAGTCTTGGCGAGGAAACTCATTTAACCTCCTGACCTTTGGTCTTTTATCTGTATAACGGGAATAAAATCATCTGGTTGAAAAGGTGTTGGAGGATTAAAATATGAAAGTATTTATAGTACTTTTATGTATATAAATACGTGCTCATATACAAATAAGACTTGAAAAATATTTGGAGATCATAAAAATTATGCCTTTCTCACCATGCCTGAGATTGTTTTCTAAGGAACGTAATTATGTCACTTGTATTCCAATAGTTCTACTCAACTAATTTCATTATGTTAAACTTGGATTCAATTAAAATTTCATAAGCCAAGAGTCTCAAATGTATTTGTTCCTTAGGAATAAAGTTGAGTTTTAGGAAGATCCCTACACTTCACTTACCAGTTAGGGAATTAGGAGAATTGAAACTCGAATTCTATGTTTTGCATAATTTACCTGAATATTAAAAGTTTGGATTTCTGTGTTATTTTATTGTTATTTTACATTTTTGTCATTTTACATTTTCCCAAGCAGTTTCAATCCATCATCCAATTTTAAGTTCACAAAAATGTTTTCTAGGTATTGCTTTACTTTTGTGATACATTTAAATGATAAGATAAAGATAATAGAATTAATTGATGTCTGAACTGTTTATTAATAAATAATATATTATTGGTACAAAGTATGTACTGCATTGTCCTTTGCTTTACCAACCAAACAGTGAAACTCTTAAAGTATGATTTCCCTAAAATATCTGAAAAATTGAGGTGGAAGATAAGAGAGTTTCAGATAGCTTTTCGTCATTGAATAGTGGAGAACTTTCTCTGCTGCTTTATGTATCTTCCTTCAGAGAATGGAACTTAAATGAACTTTAGCAATGATAACTTTTTTTTGTGGGGTTGGGGGACAGGGTCTCACTCTGTTGCCCACATGGGAGTACAGTGGTGTAATCTCCACTCACCGCAACCTCCGCCTCCCGGGTTCAAGCGATTCTCCTGCCTCAGCCTCCCGAGTAGCTGGGATTAGAGGCATGTGCCACTACCGCCTGCTAATTTTTATATTTTTAGTAGAGATGGGGTTTCACCATGTTGGCCAGGCTTGTCTTGAACTCCTGACCTCAAATGATCCACCCACCTCGGCCTCCCAAAGTGCTGGGATTACAGGCATGAGCCACCGCGCCTGGCCAATGATAACTTTTAAAGCTACCCTCAAGCTACCTCCCAATGACTTAAATTTTCAACTATGTCTACCAGTAAAACACCAAGAATATAACTTAAAAAAAAATTTAAGCCCTGATCACTCCCTAAATAAGGAACTTTTGTTTAATTACTTTCAAATGACAAAACAAGAGCAAGTTATCTTTATTATATCATTATAAGTCTCCAGTGGGTTAATTAGAAAATTCTGTTTTTGTTTAAGATATTCCAATGGGAGACAAAACAATTATAAGGTTTATAGTGCTAGGGGGTGCAATTAAAACAAAACATTTACACATGGCTGCTGATTTCTTTTGAAAATACTCCTTACTGAATACATGCAATATAAACATACTGAATATAGGTGTAGGCATGTAAAACTTCATTTTTATCATTCACATATGATTAGGAAAAGAAAATGAAACACTTTCTCTAGAGACAAAAGATGACTTCTATATTTTCTTAATTTCTTTGTCCCAGGAGCTTTAAAATAATCACTATTTCATACAGCATTCCCATGCTACTCTATACAATTTTTTGGTCCCTCCCCCACTTTTTTTTTTTTTTTTTTTTTGCCAACAGGACTAAGTAAGAACAGGTACAGTGACGGAGAGGGAGATTAAATAACCTGCTGAATGGGAACTTGGTTACAATGGATGGCTCAATTCTTAGGTATTTCCTTGGCCTATTTGTCCTCTGTGTGGATATAAAGTAACCATCAAGGCTCTATTCTGGGTCTACATGAGAATGGGGGAATTTTGGCTAATTGTGACTTTTCTATGGCTAGTTTTACCCATCACCTCCATGTGGCTTTGGTTTTGGTGTTGGGTGGCAGAAGGATGAGCCATTCTTTCATGGAATGACTTACACTGGAAAATGAACCTTTGCTGAGGACAGCCTGGTTCAGAATTCCACGGACTGGATATTTTGCCATATAGAACCAATTACTTATTATTTTTATTAGGGCCAATATTTACAGGAAAAATAACTTTAAATATTAGGGATGTTTTAGCATTCACAGTAATAAGATTTCAGATGTAAAACAGACCTAGCCAAGGATAGCTGCTGCTGTCTTCATTCTCCATCTTAATAGACTGGATCAAGATTATTTTTCTCTTCTTTGTCCATGTGCCCTCTTTACCATCCTTATTCAGGTCAGGGCCCAGACAAATATTACTCTCACATTATCTTCCTCCCCATATCACAATACCATCAGTTATTTCTTTTCTCCAGCCACTTTTGAACTTTATAAAACAGTTAAGAGAGTTTTCATGAGAGTAGGGACAGGTCTATCTTGTTCAGCATTTTACCTCTAGCACTGTGGTTCTCAAGTATATTGGATGCAATGTTCCCTTTAATAACAAACATTTTGTAATGCCACTTCTATTATACTTAAGTAAAATTCATAGAATGGTAGCCTATTTACACACATTATTTCAAAGAAAAATGTCAGTATAGTTTATTGATGTGCCCTAAATGTATTATAAAGAATATAAGAAAAGTAATTTATAGTAAGATGATATAAATGTCATTATATACATGATGCTCATATGCAACTACCTCAGGAAACATTTTTATGAATGAATCAGATGCCTGCCTCTACTTTTTTTTTGAGACAGAGTCTCACTCTGTTGCCCAGGCTGGAGTACAGTAGTACTATCTTGGCTCAGTGCAGCCTCTGCCTCCCAGGTTCAAGAGATTCTTGTGCCTCAGCCTCCCGAGTAGCTGGGATTACAGGGGTGCACCATGACACCTAGCTAATTTTTGTATTTTTAGTAGAGATGAGGTTTCACCGTGTTGGCCAGGATGGTCTTAAACTCCTGACCTCAGGTGATCTGTCCGTCTCAGCCTTCCAAAGTGCTGGGATGACAGCCGTTTGCCTCTACTTTTAATAAATAAGGTTGGGTGTGAGAAAAATAATGTGATCAGAAGCCATTCTGCATGAGAATGGGAACATGAGAGTAGAGGTCTAGATGGATACTAGAATAAAAACTAGTTGAGACACTGATATGGTTTGGCTCTGTGTCCCCACCCAAACTTCATGTTAAATTGTAATCCTCACAGGTTGGGGGAGGGACCTGGTGGGAGGTGATTGGATCATGGTGGGGGGGTTTCTGCCATGCTGTTCTCATGATAGCGAGTGAGTTTTCACGAGATCGGATGGTTTAAGAATGTGTGGCAGATCTCCCCTCGCTCTCTCCCTGCTGATGCAATGTAGGACATGCCTTGCGGCTTCCGCCATGATTGTAAGTTTCCTGAGGCCTCCCCAGCCATGCAGAACTATGAGCCAATTAAAGCTCTTTTCTTTATAAATTACCCAGTCTCAGGTAGTTCTTTATAGCAGTGTGAAAAGGAACTAATACAGATATATAATAACAGATCATAACTTATATAAGGGAAAGAAGGAAATAATCTTTATTAAAATAAATATAATATGCCAAGTCAAATTACAAATGTCATGGTGGAGAAAATCAGGAAGTGCGATACTCACAATTGAGCATGAGTATTCTCCCAAATGAGTGTTCCTTACAGATGAATAGTGTCAAAATAATTCTCTATGTTTTAGGGCAAGATAGTGTGGAAATATCACAGAGAATATTTATCCTGTCTTAAAATTCCATAACATTCTGAAGCAAGCATTCGTTCCCCAGTACTTTAAAAGGCCCTGAAAATCCCTCCACAGGCAACAGAGAATTGAGGCTAAATTGGAAAAAGAAATAGTCACAAAACTGCCTTCTCAGAAGTTGGGTGGTAGACTTTGCTAGGTAGTAAAAGAGTAAGATTAAAAAAGCAACAAACCTGCCACACTCAGATAAGTAAGTCATTATATAATTATCACAACATAAATTTCATATGATTGTGCTCTAAAAACCTTAAAAGACAATAATACAAAATATTTATAAAGCAAACTTTGTTGATGAAATTCAATGAGATCCTGTGTTTCTTGTTACTCTGGTAATTTAACAATAGTTATTTTAAAGAGGTTGCACATTTCCATGGTTCCATATTTTTAATTTGTTTTGTGACTTTTGAGGTAAGTCTTCTACTGCATTATTTTATTTTATTTATATATTTTTTGAGACAGGTCTTGCTCTGTCACCTAGGCTACAGTGTAGTGGTGCAATCTTGGCTCACTGTAGCCCCAACCTCCTGGGTTCATGAAATCCTCCCATATCAGCCTCCTGAGTAGCTGGGACCACAGGCATTCATCACCATGCCAGGCTAATTTTTGTATTTTTTGTGGAGATGGGGTTTTGTCATTCTGCCCAGGCTGGTCTTGAACTCCTGAGCTCAAGTAATTCAGTCACCTCTGCCTCCCAAAGTGCTGGGATTATATAGGCGTGAGCCACTGTGCCCAGCTACTGACACGATTTTAAACTAAATGTGTGGTTAGAAATCTTAAAATGTCAGGAATAGACAGGATGTATAAACTAGTTACTTATTTAATTATCTTGAGAGAAAATGTTTATTCCATTTAATTTTTCCTGTGCAAATTATTAAGCATATGCAGAACTTCTTATAAAACGTTTCAATACAATTACACGTTAAAGTATTATTGATTTATAGTTGATATGGAGGGACAGTCAGAAGCCAGAATAAGGGAGAATTCTTTATGCTGGGCTGTGCAGCGCATTGCAGGACAGCTTACTACATGCCAATCATCTGGACAACCAAAGATGCTCCCACAAATTTCCAAAACACTCTGTAACAGACAGAACCAATATTGCTGAGAAAAATTGTTTTAAGGCTGTTATGGTTTGAATGTTTTTGTCCCCTCCAAAAATTCATGTTGAAACTTAATCCCCAATGCAACAGTGTTGGGAGGTGGGGCCCTTTGGGAGGTGTTGGGTAGAGCCTTTGGGAGATGTTTTAATTAAATTAGCAGAAAATTAAGAAATGGTGATCTCAATGAATTTCCTTAAAAGTTTGCTTTATAAATATTTTGTATTATTGCCTTAAAAATGTTTGGAGTACAATCATATGAAATAGATTAATTCCATTGTAAAAAGCCTTGTTGGAAGAAGTTTATTCCCTTTTTGCCTTTCCACCTTCTGCCACAGGAGGACACAGCATTCCTACCCTCCAGAGGATTTGGCCCTCAAGATGCCATCTTGAAAGCAGAGAGTGGCCCTCACCAGATGCCAGCACCTTGATCTTGGACTTCCCAGCCTCCAGAACTATGAGAAATAAACTTCTCTTCTTTATAAATTACCCAGTTTGTGGTATGCTGTTATCATAGCACAAACAACCTAATACAAAAACCAAAATACTTTCAAAAATATTTGACAATTTGAGGCCATTCATTGAATATTAGTCTTCAGGTCAGCAAAGTAAAGAGAAGAGTGAACACAATTTCTGGCAAGATTTTTTTCCTCTTGAACTCTCCTCACACTGACAGGGACCCAGCTATAGTACAAAGTCTGAACATGGCCTTTCCTCACTTACGTACATCTTTTCCTTGACTCCTCAGCATGCCTAGGATATAATAATGTCCACTTTTTTTGACTTAACATATGGGATCCCTGCAACTGGGACTCCTGTCTTTGCGAGCTCTTCTCCAAATGCTCTGTAGCGTCTCCTGAATGCTCAAGCACTAACCTGCTTGGAGCTACCTGTTCATCCCAGGTCTTTCTTGACTCTGTGTTGCTGTACATATTGTCCCCTCAGTCGGCTATCTTATTTGAGGGGCTAATTCCTAGTTGTGCTTCAAGATTCAGCTCCTGGGTCATCTCCGGGAAAGACTCTCCCAGGAAGCCAAATCTGAGCCACCGGATGGGACGACATCAACTCCCCAACCTCTGTAGTTTCACAGTACCCTGCACAGATATCTGGACACACTTTCCACAAAAATCAGAAGTGATCTCTGTTTTTATGTCTTTGCCCCACTATCTTGGTCCCACAGTGTGTCACTACATTACAAACTCTTCAAGGGCATGAACAATATTTATTGATCTTTATATTTCTAGTAATAATTTGTTTAACGCTAATTTGAGCATGACATGCACTAGGCTTTGCTGAACCCTTGATTGTACAGGAGACAGGAAACATTGGTTAGTAGGAGTGGATAAAAGAGAGGGTCTAAATATCATTTTTTTTTCTGATGGAAAGGGTACATTTTAATAGATAGCTTGAGAAATAACCTATGCTTTTCATTTTTGAATCAGATCAATCCAGTGCTCTCTGGAGTGTTCAGGTAAAATGCACCTTAAGAAGCAGCAAAGTGTGTGCAGGAGCATTCTGGGTAAAAAGCCTGTTTGTAAGTAAAAGAACATATCAGATATGAAGGCACAACTTTTTTGTTTAATACACAATAGATATTCTATTAATAAACATATAGCATTGGGTCAATATCATACAAAATGAAGAAAAGGTTGAAAAGTCTAGAACTCCCTTATTCTCTCTAGATCATCAGCCTGAATCATTAATTCAACAAATATTTATTAAATGTCTACTATAAGTAAGGAAGTGTCCTAGGAGCTGAGGATATACCAGTGACCGAGACAGATGATATCTCTAATTTCATGGATCTTTAGGGCATTGTGGGAAACAAACATTCACTAGTAATGCACTGGTGAATGCAATTAGAAATATATAATGGTATAATTATTAATATAAAATATAAAAATGTTATGATAGAAAAATTAGTATGACTTCATACTAATTAGTATAATTCATATTTAAGAATTCAAAGTTTAAAATTATAATTATATGTAATTATAACTAATTTATATATAATTCATATATATCCATATTAATTTATACATATTCACTTTACATATTTATAATTAAAGTATAATTATGATGTCTGGAGACACACACACACACTAGCTTGTATATCCAATATACACTTTGTTAAGTGAAATAAAATAATTGATTCTAGTAAAATTTATTTAAAAAGTATCCCAAATACTTAGTGGTATATAGCTCGACATGAGAAAAAAAAATCACTTTAGTTCTTACCTAAACTTGACTCTCACAATACATTTTGAACGGTTCCAGATATTTTTGGGGGGTTTGTGAAACTATGTACAACTCAGAATTTTACCACAAAAGGAATTACTATTAGGGTTTGGCAACATTACAACTTAAAAACATTTCTTCTTAGTAGCAAAAAAAAAAAAAAAAAAAAAAGAAAAGAAAAAATTCAGACAGAGGAAGGGAAACCAAACCTAATGTCCTAAGGTGATCAAATAACGGTTCTGCTGTTGAATTTCACTTTTAACGAAATATTAAATTGAATTAAACTGTTTTTTTAACCTATGTGTCTTTTAGGCCACTGAAATGCAATTTTCAATAAGCAGAAATATATCAAAGTTAATAACTTTTACGTCAAAGAAAGAAAATCAGGATTTTTTTCTGAGATAAACTTTTTCTTGCATTAACTATTTTATCTACATAAGTGCCTCTTTTTTCTACACAGAATAAACTAAAAGAAAATTAAACAATGGGTACCAGAAGAAGGAAGTATTTAATAATAATGAGTTTTCTGATAAACAAATTGAGAAATTGGACATTAAATAATGAGAAACCTCATATATTTACAATTTTCAATGAATTAACAAATAAACCACTGCTCAGTGTATCTGCTATACACTAGGTTATGCCCTATATATTCACAGGTGGAACACAAACTTGGTTTTTTCAGCTGATGCTTATTCACGACCCTTTGAAGCCAGTTTGAAGCTGTGGTCTCATTATGTCAGCATCACAGTGATTTACTCACCCTGTCATCAAAGTGCTTTTGAAGACATGCACCCCAATTTTATAACACAAAAGGAAAGGGAAATACTCTTTTAAAAGTCTGAGTTGATAAGGTAGTTATTTAAAGGCAAAAATTTAAGATATTAAAATTAGAAATGGAGAGACGAATTTTTTTTCACATACAAATTTAGCCAAGTATGATATGGCTCTATGGTACCAATGAAGTAAACTTGAATTTAGATGAATTATCCCATGGATGTAAATAGTTTATTAGAGACAATCAACTTTTACAAGTTAATTAGCAGCCATTTGACACTAAAATCAGAAATATATCCAACAACACTCAGTTTACTTACAGAACTTTAAGACTGTAAAGGCCGGTGAATGCTCCCTTGGGAATGTATGTCAGAGCGTTTCCCGCAAGACGTCTGTGGGTTTCAACGGAGAGGAGAGAGAGTGAGCATACCTCTTCATGTGGAAGGCATTTAATTGTTAAAAAAAAATGCAATACAACTATGTTTAAACCACAAGTATCAAAAGCAACTGTCAAGAACTTTGTTTTGTTATATTTTGCAAAAAAATCTATAAATTTCTAATTAAAATGTTGGCAGAAGTGCCTAAAAAGAAATGTAATAAATTACCTACTTCACAATAAACCATTTAATAGCTTATACCATATGTGCATATATATAAAACTTTCCTTTAAACAATTTTTAAGCAAATGCTAACACCATATGATAATTTGCAAAAAATTATAATGTCAAAATGTGACTGTCACATGAGTTTTACAACTATTCTTTGTAAGCATAAAATAGATTAGATAAACATTAGAATATTTCTGTTGCAACTATACCTCGAAATACCCAACTTTCTTATTAAATTTGTCAAATAAGAGTGTAGACTATCACAATCACTTTTTTCTAAACTCCACCAGCAAAGGACAGAGTAGCTTAATTTAACATGATTTGATAGAGCAATACTTAAAAAAATTGAAAACAAAGAGATATTAGCATGAAGGACATTAACATAGGTTATTTAATGGAAAATTCTGACATTATTAAATGGTAAAATTTTAGAAGGTTACTTTATAATATTTTTCTACGTAGGAGATAGCCACAGTGAAAAATTGTGCAAAAGATCAACAAGATGTGGTACCTGAAACATGTGATTCAGTATTTTTTCTGCAGCCACATCAAAGCCATAACCTCATATGTTAAAGAACAAAATGGAAAATGCAAAAACAACAATGTGACTCCAAAGAGCACAGTATTTTGAGAAGCTGATCATACAGAATGGTGAGTAGAACTGGGACTCAATATACCTTTGCCCTGTTTCCTTTTTTTTTTTTTTCCTTTTTTAGAGATGGTTTATTGCCAAGGCTGGCCTTGAACTCCTAGGCTCAAGCAATCCTCCTGCCTCAGCCCCCTGAGTAGCTGGAACTATAGGGGTGTGCCATAGTACCCAGCCCCCTGCTTTTTTTGATGGAGATGGGGATTTGGGGATAAGGATTCGGTTGGTCCAATTGACCAGTGCTTATTTCTGAAGGACCTAACAGCCTCAAATGTATACCTTTGATACTATCTTTAAAGGAAGAGTATTCAGTCAGAGATCCACTGACTGGACTGAAATAAGCCATTTCTCATACAACTTTAAATATACGTCCCATTGCCACTTCACACCACTGATAATATACTATAAATGAATATTTAAAGAAATGCTACACTTATCATATGAATAGAACTTCAGAGTAGTATTTGTGGTATGTGTATTTAAAGCATTATTTATGCAATGCAAATGAAATAAAATTAAAATACAACACACTTTAAAAAATTATGCTTAAAAACATTAACAACATAAGAAGGTCCTAGGATCTCTCCGAGAGGCTCTGCTTATCCTGCGTCTGCAGCACTAACTTGCTTTGTGTTGTTGAATTGAAGTTAGTTAATATTGCTGAGCCTTGCTGTCCCACTAATTACAAGAAATATTAAGATAAAATGGCTTCTTGGGTCCCTTCCAGATCCAAACCTCCATGATTTCCCTACCTTGTCTTGTGGTCATTTGTGTTTGTCCCTGTTTTTCCTTTTCTTAACAGATACAATCTTTTAAAAGACTTGGATAGCTCTTATATTGTATTCTTCCTACCTATCTCATGGTACCTAAAGAAGTGTTTTTTCAAGTGATAAATAATTTAGTGGCCCGCTCTAAAATTAAGAAAAAGAATAGAGTAGACAAACAGCAGAATGAATTGACTGAAGTATTGTTTTATAATACTTTGTTTCCAAATATATTTGTGAAAATGGATTGAGGAGAGGAAATTTGTTTCTTCCTATACATGGTCAGAAAGGTTTGAGAGCTACTAGCCTAACTATGGTGTAGGCACTTAATAAATATGTGTTATTAACATGTAATTCAGCATAATATTTGACCAGGGTAACTTAAGAGATGTTTTATTTCTTTATTTCCTATAAAACTGTCTTATCGGAAAACCCTCTTTAGACACTAACTCTGACCTTCCATCTTGTCTCCCCATATTCAGTCTCGACCTACTCCCACCCACTCCATATTCACTGATGGTCTTTATAAAGACAACTCTGACCATATTACTGCCCTATTCGAAAACTCTCTGTCAGTTTCCATGCCAGGTAAATAGAAATGAAAAGTCCTCAGACTCTTTTCTGAAAATTCCCTGATCCCTACTGGATGCTAGAACTGAACTAGACCACGAGGTTTGCTTTTTTTAGACATGCCCTCCACATTCCCTGCTCTAGCCCTTTGTTCCACCTAAAATACTCTCCTTTCACTCCGTTTTTCAAAGCAACCTCAGTGCTACCAAAGGACTTCAAAGTAGAGAGATTGCCCATGAGTTTGGAAAGCATTTGGAAAGCTCAGTTTCTGATGGTCCATCTCTCTACTTTGAACTCCTTTGGTAGCACTTTGTGTCTTGCTATAGATTTTACTATATACCTTGTGTTATATTGTGTACTTGTCTTATGACACATGAAAGACTGGGAACTCCTTGAACCTGGGTATTCTCTTGGTATCCGTATAGGGCCTTGAATACTGTCTGAAAGTAGGTTGCCCCAGTAGTGTCTAACTAACCAGTTGAGTAAAGACTACTGACTGTCCCCCAGTATCCATTCTCCCCTTGTAGAATAATCCCCCCACCCAGAATTTTAGCAGATTACATGGCCACCCAGCTACAGTCTGATTTTCCAGTCTTCCTTGCATCTAACCCTGATTATGTAACTAAATTCAACTGTGATCAAAAGTGATATATGAAACACCTGTATCACCTCCTTAAACAGACATTGCTTGTTCTTAATTTCTTCAATTTCCCCTTCCTGCAGAAGGGGTACTGGTGAGACATCATCAACAATTCTGGTTTGGAGAACATTCCACAGAAGGCAAAACAAGAACAACAGAAAACCAGAAGGAACCCGGGCTCCTGGATGACCCTGTGGAACTGAGCTGTCCCAAAGCTCTGAAGTCTGTTTTGGGTGAATAATCGAATCAGGATGGACCCTGTGGTATCCTCTGAGAGTCAAGGACTGAAGGATTATTTAGTTGTCTGGGCTGGTAAACCTCCATTGCAGGAAAGAAAGGTATGGTATCATACTTGCCTAGATATTGGCCCCAATGCATCGTGTTTGCAAAGCTGTTTCAATCTATAATATTCTCCGTCTCTCTGCTTTATTTGCCTTTTGTCTTCCTATTGTTAGCTTGCAATTGGTGCACCTGAACTATCACAGACATCGCATGTTGCTATTTTCCTAAAAGTCAGTCTAAGTTGGGAAGAAATGTTATTCTTTCAAGCTATCTTTTTTTCTGGTCTTGGTTATGCATATTTTTATTGTGGTAAAATATATATGAAATAATATTTACCATTTTAAACATTTGTATGTGTAGATTCAGTAACATTTAAAAAATTTTCCTCCCACACTAGCCTGCCTGTCTAGAGATTATTTTTTATTATACTTTAAGTTCTGGGGTACATGTGCACAATGTGCAGGTTTGTTACATAGGTATATATGTGCCATGTTGGTTTGCTGCACCCATCAACTCATCATTTAGGTATTTCTCCTAAAGGTGTCCCTCCCCCAGTCCCCCATCCCCCGACAGGCCCCGTGTGTGATGTTCCCCTCCCTGTGTCCAAGTGTTCTCATTGTTCAATTCCCACTTATGAGCGAGAACATGCGGTGTTTGGTTTTCTCTTCTTGTGTTACTTTGCTTTGTGTTACTTTGCTGAGAATGATGGTTTCCACTTTCATCTATGTCGCTGCAAAGGACATAAACTCATCCTTTTTCATGGCTGCATAGTATTCCAATTCAGTAGCATTATATATATTCGCAATGTTGTCTAACCATCACCACTATCTACACCCAAATTTTTGATTATCCCAAACAAAATCTCCATACCTGATTAGCAAGATCCCTCCATTCCCCTTATTTCCAGCCCCTGGTAATTTCTATTCTACATCCTATCTCTATGAATTTGCTTTTTCTAGGTATCTCATATTAGTGGAATCATATAATGTTTTCTTTTTGTATCTGACTTATTTCACTAAGCATAATATTTTCAGTGTCCAACCGTGTTATATCATATATCAAAATTGCATTCCTTTTTGTGATAGAATAAGGTACTGTTGTATGTATATACTGCATTTTGTTTATCCCTTCATCTGTTAATTGAAAGTTGTATTATTTCCATCTTTTGGCTCTTGTGAACAGTGATGCTATGAATATTAGTGTACAAATATCTGAGTCCCTGGATTCCATTCCTTTGGGTATCTATCTAGTAGTGGAATTCTTGGGTCAAATGGTGGTTCTGTGCATAACCATTGGAAAAATGATTACACTTTTATATATTCCTACTAATAATGCATCAGGGTTATAATTCCTCTACATCTGAAGCTATCTTTTTTATATCCCACAGTATTTATTGAGGGCCTGCTCTGTGCTCGTGCCACTTTATTTTTTTTTAATATTTATTTATTTATTATTATTATTTTTTTGAAACAGGGTCTCACTCTGTCACCCAGGCTAGAGTGCAGTAACTCAAACTTGGCTCACTGCAACCTTGCCTCCCAAGCTCAACCAATCTTCCCGCCTCAGCCCCACAAGTAGCGGAACTACAGGCATGTGACACCATGCCCGGCTAAATTTTGTATTTTTTTTTTTTTTTTTTTTGTAGAGACAGGGTTTTGCCATGTTGTCCAGGCTGGTCTCAAATTCCTGGACTCAAGCGATTCGCTGCCTCAGCCTCCCAAAGTGTTAGGATTACAGGCGTGAGCCACAGTGCCCAGCTTTGTGTTAGTACCTCTTTAGGTGACAGTGATACAGCAGTGAATACCAGGATAAAGTCCCTAACCTCATGGAGCTGGTATTCGAATGTGACAAGATAGTTATTAAATAAAAAGTCAAGTGAATAATATAACATGAAAAATGCTCTGAAAAAAGCAAAATCAAAGCAAAGGGATAGAGAGCAATGGGTGGTGGTTGTGGTGGTGATGGGCTATTATTTCAGATAAGATGGTCAGAAAAATCTCTCTGCTAAGTAGGCATTTCAGTAGACGCCTGCACCATGCAGGTATTGATATAAAGACAACAAAATTTCTGAGGTAGAGTGTGCCTGGTGTGGTCCAGAAGCTGCAAGGAGACGAGCATGGCTGGAGTGGAATGACAGCAGGAGGATGGCAGGAGGTAAGGTTGGAGAGGTGTCCAGGCCCATCCCATAAAGGTCTTTGCAAGGATTTCAAATCAGAGAGTAATGTGATCAGATCTGTGTTTTAGAAATGTCCTTCTGATGGGACCCTTTTGTATATATATTTATTTAACTTTTAAGTCCAGGGTACATATGCAGGTTTGTTATATAGGTAAACTTGTGTCATGGGGGTTTGTTGTACAGATTATTTCATCACCCAGGTATCAAGCCCAGTACCCATTAGTTATTTTTTCCTGATCCTTTGCCTCCTCCCATCCTCTGATAGGCCCCAGTGTGTGTTGTTCCTCTCTATGTGTCCACGTGTTCTCATCATTTAGCTCCCACTTGTAAGTAAGAGTATGTGGTACCTGGTTTTCTGTTCCTGTGTTAGTTTGCTAAGGATAATGGCCTCCATCCAGCTCCATCCATGTTTCTGCAAAGGACATGATCTTGTTCTTTTTTATGGCTGAATAATATTCCATGGTGTAAAGGTACCACATTTTCTTTATCCAGTCTACCACTGATGGGGATTTAGGTTGATTTCATGTCTTTGGTACAGTGAATAGTGCTGCAATGAGCATATGCATTCATGTGTCTTTATAATAGAATGATTTACATTCCTTTGGGTATATACCCAGTAATGTATTGCTGGGTTGAATGGTAGTTCTGTTTTTAGGTCTCTGAGGAATAGCCACACTGTCTTCACAACGGTTGAGCTAATTTTCACTCCCACCAACACTGTGTAAACATTCCTTTTTCTCCACGATCTTGCCAGCATCTGTTATTTTTTGACTTTTTAATTATAGGCATTCTGACTGGTGTGAGACGGTATCTCATTGTGGTTTTGATTTGCATTTCTCTAATTATCAGTAATGCTGAGCTTTTTTTTTTCATATACTTGTTGGCTGCATGTATGTCTTCTTTTGAAAAGTGTCTGCCCACTTTTTACTTTCTTTGTTTTTTTCTTGTAAATATTTTTAAGTTTCTTATAGATACTGGATATTAGATCTTTGTTAGATGCATAGTTTGCCAGCATTTTCAATGGGACCCTTTTAAAGCGGAGAATAGACCAGGGGGTCAAGAGTGGAAGCACAGGAGGGACTAAAATCTTCAGATGGGAGATGGTGGGATAGTGTAGCAGTGGCAGAGGTGGCATGAAGTGGTGGGATTTGGTGTGGAAGAAAAATCCAACCTGATGAGCCACTAGGGTCGAGGTGGAATGTAGGCAGTCAAAGAGGAGCAACGTTTTATACTTACAGTTACATTATGTATGATCCTCATGCATTTGATTAGTTATCCAAAGTGCTATGTAGAATACTGAAGCAAATGAAATGGGCATGATGTGATATAAAAAAGTTGCTTTTTGAATTAAGACAGATTCAGGTTTGGTTGACCATCATAGACAGCTTAATTGATCAGACTCAACTGACTCATAACTTATTTTGGTCAAAATGCCCCTAACTCTCCTGTTCACAGTCAGGACTTCAACAGTGCATTTGTGAGCTCTAAAACATAGCCTTCAACTAGGTGTTTATCAGCTTTCACTGCTGTGACAGTATCATCAAATAGCTGGATGGTTTTTGAAATAGTGACTTTGGGAATGAAAAGGAGAAGATAAAAACTTTATTTTTTTTAAAACTAGTTTAAATTATTATTAGGGTGAATGCCTTTCTGTTACATTTCCTGAAACTCACTTCACACAAATTGGTTTTCTTTTTTGGGCAGGGACTTTCGGTCTCCTGAGTCTATATTCGGAACTAACCTGTGGAACCACTGACCTGTGATATCAGGGCGGTCTGTCTTAAAGCAAAGGAATTTATGATCTGCTATTAGCTCTTTGCTGGGCTGGTGACAGATCTGTCTCATTGACAAAAACAGCAATTTAAGGAAATCATTTCCCTTTTATTTCTTTACCATGTGGGGTGGCTTTAGTACTTTTAAAACCGAAATGCATGCAAACATAGGAATAAAACAGGCTTTCAAATGTGGTCACAGTACACAAATAGGAAGAAACACACACATCTTTCTTGTGATGATTTGAACTAACAGTTTGCTAAGTAATTATTTTCCAACCCTAGAGAGCAACATAACATTTGGTCAGAAGTTTTTTTTTTTTTGTAAACGCTGTCTCTAAAATTATCATTTCATGGGAATATTTTTTTCATCATCTTCGCTTCTGTAATAAGATATAACTTGTTAAAAAAAAACTTGTCTTTCTACATAAAATATTTTTAAAAGTTTTTATCCCTTAAGTCATTGCTCCAAATATGACTCATATTATCCCACCATTGTTAGTTTTACTGACTTAATTGCTATTAAAAGAAAAAAGCCATTAAGTTACAAAAGACAATAGGCACATTCCTATTTCAATAAATCAAACAGGTAGATGTTTTGGTGCTGTAAAAACCATCTACAGTATTTTGGAGAATGTACAATTTTCTTTGAATTGCTAAAGTAATTTGAATCTTTAAAGGATTTTATTTTATATTTTGTAGCTTCCTTTTGTAAAACGGAGGGATGAGAGCAAAGCAATCATACGTAGGTCTAATTTTTCCTCTCTAGACATAGGGAGAGGTATGTGTACAAGATTGGGGGAGTACTGAGGATGGAAGGGGGCATTTGACCTTGCATTTGAGACCCTTGGGAAATTATTGTGCAGGAAACTATGATCCAACATGGGTCCACTTGGCTGAGTAGCATTTTCAGAGCTAAGTGAGAAGGCCTGGCTAGATCTACTAGGCCTCCTGGGTCAGTTCTTGCCCAAATTTCTTCTTGACTTCTAATTTAGTTATTTTTTTTCTTTCCCTTTTTGATTTTCTTCCTTCTCACCATTAACTTGCTGTGAGACAACACAAGTTACTTAACTTCCATGGGCCTTATTTCCCTTACATTAAAAGAAATGAAAGGGTTCTTTCATGAAAGTCTTTTTCTACCCTCAATTTTTAAAAAATTACACTTGCATTTCCTACTGTTAGTTTTTCCTCCCTCAGTCTCCTCTTCCTCCCTTTTTCTTCTTCTTGTTTATTGTAAGATTACTTTATTATAACATGTCATTAACATTGTAAAAAGCACTTTCCCATAATTTATATCACTGAGTAGGTCAGGGATTATTATTGTCCACATTTTGTAGACGAAGACACCAAAGCTCCGAAAGGTTTTATGTAAAGTGAAAAACATTGTCGCTCTCCTTATTTATTTAAAGGTAGTCTAGTCTTCTTATGGAGCATAGAAGCTATGTAATAGCAGTGCTACTTAAATAATTGGAGTAGAATTAACTTGAACATCATAATTCTTGTGATTTAAAAGAAAATGTTTCATCAGACTACTTAGTAAATTCATGCTGGCTCCTAGAAAGTGTCGCTTTATTTTCCAACTTTTACAAAGCACACGAGAGTGAAAGGGCATACACTCTATAAATGTTAAATTAATTTCTTCTAGAAATTTGATGAGGGCTATCAGGCTTAATGGTAATAATTTTCCCCCTTTTTCCATTCTAAAGATCTGGATGGTAGTTGCCTATTTCCAGTTTTCTGGTGCTGTTTTCCTTCTCTGTGATTTTCCAATATTGATTTCAGCAGTTCTGTGACTATTTCTGAATTTTCCCACTCTTTAGAGTTGTAATTTACCTGAATAATTAATTGCTGTTAAACTATCATTTAAATGTAAAATTTCTGAAAAGTCTTTTATTCTTTTATAAAGTATCAAAATATTCTCATTTGGAAAAAAATTGTCCTAAATAAAGTTAGCCAAAACTATGATAATATAATTAGGGACTCTCAAAAGATACATAAGTGATGAAACCAGGATAATAATAGTCAATTAAAATTGATATTCATGATTCAATTCAATTAATTGATTTGCTTTTGTTACTTTTCGGGCCAACTACATTTATAGGTTTGGCTTTGGTTTATCCATACAGGAGCCAAGTATCTGAGTCATATGAAGAATTAGAAATATGATGAAACTTATAGTAAGATGTAATTTGCCTCAACTTGCAGTAATGCATGACAGCAATAATTGACTAAGCCCACCATGGTAGGTGTTGTTTTACGAGGTGCCCCTGCTGGTCAGATGGGAACAGATACATAAGAACTTAACCTTCTTGTGTTCATCTTTGGTAAGATTTGCAGAAGCCAATTTAGTGCCTTGGATACAAGAATCATGACATTTCATCAACGAATTTTCTTCCCATTTGAGAAGAAAATGTCTTTCCCAATACTCCTTGAAAAATTGCAATTTTCAAAAACTGTATCCACCCCCTTCCATTGTTCTAGCCAATGCCTCAAGTGCTGCCGTCATTGTGTCAAGCATATCCAATTTGTGAAATCCAGTCAAAAGGCTTCCTTTCTTAAACTATGTATTCATGAGCTGTGCATTTTGCTTTCATTATTTGATATAATAAAAAATATTCAGATTTCAAGGTTCAAGGGCTAAGAATTGTTAAGGACTAAGACCACTGGACCAAGTAAATGAACTCTTTCAAGTCATTAAGGAGATCCTTTAATGTGCATAGGGCCCTGTGGTTTCTTTAACCAGACTAAGAGAGTTCAATTTCAATTCCTTCATGGAATCTTCCTTAACCATCTCAGTTAACAGTCAGCTCTCCTATAAGATACATTCTATAAAATCTAGCCTATAAAGGTTGATTTTCTATCCTCTACCCTTTCTTTTAAAGTTTGCTTTTGTTGTTGTTGTTGTCGTTGTTGTTTTTTAAGATCCTGGACTTTAGGATCCTCCCAACTCAGCCTCTCTAGTAGCTGGGACTACAGGTACGCACCACCATGCCTAGCTCATTTTCTACCCTTTTATAAGCAGTCTATCGGATTATAGACTCCTAAACTCAAGAGTCTTATTGCATGCACAGAGCAGGGAGCTCAACTGATATTTATTGATCGTTTGATCTTGTTTCCAAAGGCAGCTGGCCATACTGCTGCAGTTGCTTCAGGTCTGGCATAACTATTCCAAGATAGCTAGTCATTATAGAACCAGATTAGAAACAGCTGAGGAATATTCCTTCTTTGTTACATATCAAACTTAAATTCAGCAATTTCTTAGAGCACTTTCAATATGCTACGTATAGTGCTTTTGGGCATATAAAGAGTAGCTACCATTTATCAAACAGTTCATAAATGCTAGGGCACAATATTCAGTACTTTATGAGCATGGTACTATTTGTTTAAAACAATCACATTCAACAATTGGCATCATCTCTATTTACAAATAGCAGAATGAGCCAAAGAGTGGTTATTTGCTCACACTAGGTAGAAAAGTTCATAGAAGAAAATTTGGTTCAAATATAGCATTTTGACCCCAAATTTAGGGTTTGTAATTATTACTCTAAGGAGTAATTACTAAGGAGTATTACTAAAGGAAGGTTGGTCTGAAGCTTAGGTTGGTTAGGAGCAACCCTGACCTAAAACAGGAAAATGCAGGGACACAATGGTTGTATCACTTGAGGCATTGGCTATCAGAAAACCATTGCCCATTGCTTTTTATTTAAATTCCTCTGACTGCCTTTCAGATTCAGCACAATCTTACTACTCTTACCGCTATGACTGGTCGTCTCTTCTTACTCTTCCTAGGCTCTCTTTTAGTCTTCATCTTCCAACCATAGATGTTCCTCAAGTTTCTGTCCTCACACCTTTTCTTTTTTTCTGCTCTGCTTAGTGGTACTCAAATTTTAGTGTGCATTGTCATCACCTTAGAAGCCATAAAAAATTCAGATCCCCAAGGCCCCAATCCTGACCCAGGGAACCAGACATTCTGGGAGAAGGACTTGGAAATCTGCATTTTTAATAAACAGTTCCAGTGATTTTATTGTAGACTGAAAAACTACACCAGGAAACACAGACCTCTCTCAAGGTTCTCTCTCAAGGTTCTCATCCACCCAGCAACTTCAACCATCACCTCTTCGTAAACTACTCTCCAATCATTATCTCTAGAACAGACCCATCATGCTTCACACTTACATTCTAACAATGTTACTGACATTCCCATTTAGATGTCCTGCCGCCCCCTTACTCTTAGTATATCCAGAACTGGGCATCTTCTTGCCTCCAAAATCAGTTCTTCCCTTGAATTCCCTGTTTCTGTCCCTCACCAGGCTCCTGACACCTGATTTCATAACCCTATTCAGAGTCATCTCTCATCCTTATACTTTCCCTTTAGTCCCTATGTTCAACCAACTGATGAGTCCCTGACTGTCTTTGTCTGTTAGGGTGCTTTCATATATTCCAGTGGTTCTCAGCCCACCTGTAGAGCTTTGAAAAAATGATGTCTGGGTCCCCACTGAGATCCATTAAATCGGAATCTCTGGGGACAATCCCTGGTCATTAGTAGCTTTTAAAACTGTGCTAGGCGATTCTAATGCATATTCAAGGATGGGAAACTTTAAAGTAGTTCTCTCTGTTTAATATTTGTAAGATCACCTGAAGACCTTCATGGTCTCCATCCCCAGAAACAATGATTAATTCATTAATTGTTGAGAGAATTAGGACAGGTGATTTGTTAACGGATTTTAACAGATACTCAGGCTAGGCGCGGTGGCTCATGCATGTAATCCCAGCAGTTTGGGAGGCCAAGGCAGGCGGATCCTTGAGGTCAGGAGTTTGAGACGAGCCTGGTCAACATGGTGAAACCTCATCTCTACTAAAATACAAAAATTAGCTGGGCACAGTGGTGGGTGCCTGTAATCCCAGCTACTTGGGAGGCTGAGGCAGGAGAATTGCTTGAACCCAGGAGGTGGAAGTAACAATGAGCTGACATTGTGCCACTGCACTGCAGCCTGGGTGACAGAGTGAGACTCCGTCTAAAAAACAAACAAATAAAACAAACAAAAAACGAGTTACCCAAATGAGACAATGAGAACCCGAACTAGGTGGTGATAAAATCGACTGAACAAACAGGAAAGACAAGGTGGAATTATGAGCTTTAAGACTTGAAAATTGGCTGAATATAGGAGGTAGGAGAAGAAAATGACAGCAAATGACTGACAGGGCAGGCACAAGTCTGGATAATAAGAATGCTGGTGGCAAGCAGGCAAGGTAGGAGAAAATGCTTGTGGGAGGCTGGGCAGGTGACACATGATTGAACTTTGTTCTGCACATGTTGAGTTTTGAAGTATTGGAAGATACTTGGTGGAGGTGTCACTTAAGTAGTTGGGGATTTTCAAAATGTGGTAGCTAAACCAGCAGTATTGACATCACCTGGAAGTGGCTTATAAATGCAAATTCTTGACTTTCTCCTCCCAATCCCCAGCCTGCTGAAGAAATTCTGTGGTGGGGCCCAGAGATGTGTGGTTTTACAAGCACTACAGGTGATCCTGATGTCACTAGATTTCAAGAGTCACTAGCCTAGGGTAGTGGTCCTCAAGCTTTACCATGCATCAGAATCACCTGGAGAGCTTGTTAAAGGCAGTTTTCTGAGTTTAATCCCCAGAGTTCCTGATTTACCAAGTTGGGGTGGGGGCACATGAATGTGTATTTCTCAAAAGCAAGTTCATATAAACAGCAAGTTTAGATAAAGAATAAATGACAAGGTGGTGCCAGTGCACCACTGTCCAGGGACAATATGTTGAGAACCATTGGCCTGGCAATCAAAGGCAAAAGAGATCTGATCTGGAAACATAGCTTTGGAGGTCATCTATATATAGAAAGTCATGAGTTTCTTGCCCAGACACCTATTGTAGCCTCCTACTGGGTCCTTTGGCTTCCATAATTCCCCAATCTATTTTGCATGCAGAAATCAGAGAAATCTTTTAGGTTCATAAATCCTATTGGTTTGCTAGCTGCACATAATCCTCCAATGGCTTCCCGTTGCTCTTATTTGAATTCCATACATGGCTTAACTGGCCCTGCACGATCTGGTCTTTTCCTTCCTCTCCAACTGCATCCACATCACTTCCCTCTCTCTTACTCTGCTCCAGCCATATTGATTTTTTTACAGATCCGCAAACACATCACGTTCTTCCCACCTAAGGCCTCTGCTCACACTGTTCTCCTGCTTGAAACACTGTATCGCAGCTCTCAAGTTCCAATTCCTCCTGCACCTTCTCATCTCAGTTTAGACACCACCTTCTTAGAGAGGGCTTCCCTCCTTCTCACCGCTTGTTATTTGTTCCCTATCTATACCATGTTTGTGTTATTCACTGCTCTTGTCACAATTAGCATATATCATATGCAGTTCTGTCCTTGCTTATTATTTGTCTCCTCCACTCAGTTGACAACTTCCTGAGGGCAGGGGCTTGCTGAATGAATGAATGAAACAAACACAGCAAGTCCTATTTGCTCTTATGTTCTCGGTGGCTTCATAAATGTGTGTTGAATGGAGGAAGTATAGAAAAAGGAGACAATAAAGTTAAGTGGAAAAATATGAGGGATGTCTACATTTTATAGGGTGTGGGGGAGAATGGAATGCTAAGGAGAAAAAGGAGGCAGAGAGGTAGGGCACTTTCAAAACAGTGGCCTAATTGTCATAACAAAAGATATACACCACAAACATATATATGTGTATATATATATATATATATATATATATACATACACACAGTGACAGATATCTAAATGTCTATATCTAACTGGATGTATAGCCATTTGGAAGACTACCCATACAAAATAAGTGCCATGAAATAACACTTGAGTTTCAAGGAGGCAGTGTTTATAATCAATGGTCAGATCTATGAAGACAGGAGACGATCACTGTGAGAAGGCCAAGGGCCTGAAGATTATTCATGGGCATGAGGGTGTTTTTATTTTATGAGCACAACTCAATATGTGGATTATAGTTACCAAAGTTCTTTGATCATTGTTTCCTTTGATTCTCAGTAAAAAAAAAAAACCTCAAAAGACAGTCAGGACAGCTATACAGACGCTATTTTCAGTAACATGCTGGGGAAGTAGAAGTAACAAGCCTAGATTATGCTTTCAGAAAGTTTAGTGATCTCTCATTACAAATTTCATCTGTAATAATAGATATCTACTATTTATGTAGAGATTCTTCATGTCCAACCATAATATGAGCAAACAGTTCCAGGGAACAATAGTAACTTAAAAACAGACCTCCCTAGAGCTTCTCATGTTTCTTTTCTAAATCGAGTATTTGATTCCAATAGCACTAGAATCTGGGAAGATTTTTTTAAATGTTAATTGGAAATAAAGGCTTTTAACTTGGACAATTCTAAATGGTAACAATTCGTTCCCCCCTCCTTATTTAGTCAGACTGCCAAGCTAAGTTTAATGTAACTTGTAGATGCCAGCAATAGTCACCATCTGCTATTAGCTGCTAACATCTCTACCACACTCTGATGGATCAAATGTAGGATCTTTTATTTGTCCACATAGCAAGCGTTAACGGAAGTACCTAGAACTGAGTAAATAGGAGGAGAGATACTGTTGGAAGGAAATACAATGATTTCTCAGGTTATTAAAATAGTAAAGAACTATCTGCAATCGTTGCCTATATCCATTAAAACTCAGAATTGGAAACAGTTTTTCAAGTCCAGGATCCCTGAGATTCCTGCAAAATCAGGCTCATGAAATAAGAACATAGGGAGTTAAAATCTTTTGGAAGGTGTTTTCATTTTCCTAATACAACTCTATATACAGAATATAGTTTACCAACATTCTTTCATCATCCTTTCATTTGATTCTTGGAAACACCTTAAAAGGCAGGCAGCACCATTCTCTTCCGAGGCTTAGTGAGCATTAAGTGGATTATCAGCTAGTAAGTGGCAGAGCCAGGATGGGAATCCTGGGCTTCTGGATCTAGATTCTGTGCTCTTCTTTCTATGCAATACAGCTTCCCTAATTTAGATCTGCTTTTCTTTCTTTCTTTTTTTGCAAAAGAAAAAGACTCCCCTTCTCTATGCACAAGCACATTGCCACCAGAAGGACAACTGGCCTGTGCATATCTGGTCACCTTGTAGAGTCACAAAAACAAAACAAAACAAAGCAAAACAAAACAAAACAAAACTAAACTAAGCTAAACAAATACAAAATAAGACTGAAATGTGTCAAAAACTTGCAGCATAGGTAACAAGTGTTCTAGACTGTCAGGAAGGAGAGAGGAAGACAATTTTCCGTGATGGCTGTTCTTCTTAAATACTTTCTGTAACTCGTCATTCAATCAAGAGTTACGATGCTTTTTTTTTTTTTTTTTTTTTTGAGACTGAGTCTCACTTTATCACCAGGCTGGAGTGCAGTGGCACCATCTTGGCTCACTGCAAACTCTGTCTCCTGGGTTCAAGCGATTCTACTGCCTCAGCCTCCTGAGTAGCTGGAACTACAGGTGTGCGCCACAACGCCCAGCTAACTTTTGTATTTTTAGTAGAGATGGGTTTCACCATATTGGCCAGGATGGTCTCGATCTCTTGACCTCGTGATCCACCCGCCTCGGTCTCCCAAAGTGCTGGGATTACAGGTGTGAGCCACTGCACCCGGCTGAGTTACGTGCATTTTTAAACATTAAGTCAGTGGATACCTCTAGCACTTTATTGATTCTTACAGGATTTTGAACTGTGACACCTTTGTTAAGGCTTAGCCATGGATGAGAGGTGAACCATGACATGGCTATCTACACAGTTTATAATATAGTTAAAGAAATTAAATGAGGGAAATGATGTATCAGGTAATTAGAGCTAAGGGGAAGAGTGGTAATGTCACTTTATTAATAGTGATTTATTTTTATTTTTTATTTTTTCAGACAGAGTCTTGCTCTGACGCCAGACTGGAGTGCAATGGCCCAGTCTTGGCTCACTGCAAGCTCCGCCTCCTGGGTTCAAGCGATTCCCCTGCCTCAGCCTCCTGAGTAGCTGGGACTACAGGTGCCTGCCACTACACCCAGCTAATTTTTTTTTTTTTGTATTTTAGTAGAGGTGGGTTTCACCATGTTGGCCAGGATGGTCTCAATCTCCTGACCTTGTGATCTGCCCGCCTCGGCCTCCCAAAGTGCTGGGACTACAGGCGTGAACCACCACGCCCAGTTGATAGTGATTTTTAAAGACTGAGTTTTATGGTGGGGGGTTTCTTAATATTATTGATAGTATCAGCGGCAGTTTCATATTTAATGTATAAAGAGATAAAGCACAAAAATGAGCTGAATAAGCTGAATGAAAGACTTAACATTTTCATACAGTGTCCTAATTGTCATAACACACACACACACACACACACACACACACACACACACACACAGAGAGAAAGAGAGACAGAGAGTTAACATCTCTATCTAGCTGTATGGGTGGTTGTTTATTAGTTCAAGTAAAATATATGCTATATAAACATGGTGCTTAAGTATATGTACTTACATGTACAAAATACGATCTAAGACTCTTTTGGACCTATTGAACAATGCTAGATTGGTGAAATTCTACACCTGAAAGTTCTGATGATACTTTTTTCATAGATAGTATATAATAGTCATAGATTAATAACCTGAATATCCAATCTCTTCCTTCTGGGAAGACAGCTCTTTATTGCTTTCTTTCTCATTCCCAGACACATGCACAGACACGTATATACACACTGATCACTACACAACTCAGTTTATAGAGCATTTAAAAGTGTTCCACTATGCAAACTACTGTGAAATCACAGTGCTAGGTGCTACTGGAGAAAAGAAAAGCACAAATAAACCATGCGCAATTCCAAACCTCCCTCCACTTTCCAAGCATGGCTTTGAAAGTCATTTTGAATCTTAGCTTTGACCTAGGTTTGAATCTTAGCTCTGATACATACCAACTCCATTATGTTGGGCAAGTTCCTTATTTTCTCTGTATATAAGTTTTCTTATCTGTTAAATGGGAATAATAATATCTACCTTTATGGGGTTATAATTCGCTGAAATGATGTGTGTAAAGCACTTTCAACAGTGATTGGCACAGAGTAAGCTATTATTGTTGTTATTACACTTATATTATTATTTTTGAAGATCGTATAGCCTAAAAGAGAATATAGACTTAAGCATATGTCTACCAGAAACAATCAACAGCATAATAAAAATGTTCTGTTAAAGGATTTTTTGTTTTAAACAAAAAATCATAGAACCTCCCCAAACCCCTAAATTTAGCTTTGGGAACAAAGGAATAAACCAAGAAGAGTTGATCATTTTTCCAGGTTTCGTAAATACTAACTTCTTTTGCCACTAAATGAATAATGATGTCTTTAAGACATCAGTTAGGTGCAGCACAGAATTATATATGGAAAAGCAGTCTTGATTTTAAATTCAGCAAGTCAGCCGGCTTAGCAGAAAGAATTCCAGAACAGAATGAGGCAATGGAATGAATAGTCTTTAAAGGGTCTCCTTTATTTCTGAAATTCTGTGATTCTATGGTCAAGATACTTGATGAAGTTTCCAGAGAGATAAAAATAAGACAATGCAGAAAAGTATTAGTAGTAGCATTTTCAAATGGTAGTTCTCTCCCCAAACACCATTGCTTTTTTTGTGATTTTTTTTCAACTATCTTTTTAAAAACTGGCCTTGGAACAGAATTAATATTCACCTCATGAAGAAAGAGGAGTTATTTTGAATGAGTTGGGTCACTGAAAGAGGAAATCTATTAAACAAAGTCCTTGGGGAAGTGAATTATTTATTGATTCAGCTTGTGGTCTAAAGTTGAGGTGTGTGTTGGGGGAGAAGGGAAGCATTTTGCCATAGGATATTATAAGGGAATTAAAGGGAAAAGGATAGGAAGGGCATACCTTAGAAATACGGTGGGTAAGCAGGGCTAACTATTGTATATTAATTGTGACAGTATAGGGAGAACAAGGCAGATATAATTTTTTAAAATTCTGATGTTTGGAAATTATTTAAAATAATGTTTAAAAGTGTTGACTAATGTCAATGAAAATCTGTTACTTTTTTCTTAGGCAGTTAACGTGTATAAGAAACTCCTTTTACATATTTTGCTTTCTCATTAGTTCATTCATTAAAAATTTACAGATTATTTATTATGTACCAGCCATGACTAAGACAGACATTGTTCCAGCTCCTATGAAGGTTAAATCCTAGCAATGGAAATGTCCTGAGACAAAAGAGAAGGCGGGGAAAAAAAAAAAAAAAGGCCTAGGACCTAGAGTGAAAATCCATTCCCTGAATGATAAAAACTTGCTGTACAATCTAGAAATCTAAGATTCCCTACCATAACCCTTGATATCAATTTGATCACATGCAACTGATTTCAGTAGTAAAACGATAGCATTTCATAAAACATAATGCCGTCAAAAATAAATATAGATAAAACTCCAGAGGGGAGAAATTTCAATATGTTATCCTCTTATTCTCTTGAGAAAATGATTAATGTAGTATAATTTGGTTATGATGAAACATTCTTTCCACCTCCCATGGTAGATTCTGGGGTGCATTAATAATTTAAATTACCCCCCAAATTAGACTCTGACTTCAGGATTTATAAAGAAAATATTTTCAGAAGAGGTCGTTACCTAAACAGTTCCTTTAATCAACAGTCAGAGGACTGACTCAACTGATGATGCCAAACGTTCTACACCAGGGCTGTGATGGGATATCACCTCCTTATCCCCATCATTCAAAAGCGTAAAAGGATCAAGTGAATTTTTAAATGCAGATTTTTGATTTACACAGTTCTTTTTCATCTTGTGAAAAGTGGTTACTAGACTTAATCAAAATTCCTCTGTGCATCATTAACTAATTTTAGCTTCCTCCTTTTTTAGTTTTTATTTTTAGTGTTTGGAAGAGCCCAGTTTTAAATCTTCTGTGGATTTCACATTTTTATACTGAAGCCTTGGGGGAAGCTAAATTTAAAAGTAGGGAAATAGTAATTAAAAGTGATTAGGACAAGAAGTTTTGGTGCTATACAAATGTGGACTCAATTCTCCCTGTCACAAGCCGAACCAAGCAGGAGTTTTTGGTTTTGATTATAGCTTTACTTGCGATTTTAATAAACATGAACCAGTATTCAAACTTTTAATATCCTGCTGCTTAACTATTTCCAAAGAGCTATCCAGTTCTTTTAAACAGGCTTTGTTTTAAAATTTTAATTTGTTTGGCTCAGTCTCACCTTAGAAAGTTGTAGCCTTATGGTAAACTCTTTTATAAGTTGATTTCCAGAATCATAAGCAATTCTATTTTTGCCCCCTCCCAACTAAGTGTTTCCTCATGTTCCGAAACTGTTGGTGCTGACAGGTTTTCTGCCTTGTTTTATCTGGTTCCCACAGTAAGTATGAGAGACAAACACAAGAATGTGCCCAGTGTTGACTGGATGCATCAAGACTACAGTGATACTTACAACTCCTCCAGGAACCGGAGGCTGGGCAGGGGATTCGGGAGCAGCTGACTGATGTTGTTCATACTGAGGTCTCTGGAGGGGAAAACAGACAGCGTGTGAGGAGCAGCGAATGCCACCACAAGGAAATCCAGCTGTTCAATTCACACATTTCCAAACAATATAGTAAAATGAACTCATTCCTCTGCTTGACAAATGAATCGCTATTCTACGTCTTAAATATATTCCTTTTCTCTAACATTCCTGGCAACATCATGGACTCTCTATCAAATTAGAGACTGTAGGAGGAACTTACATGGAATTCAAAATGATTTAGGCCATTCATGGGCATGGTTGTTATTCTTTATGTTTAAAATTATGTGAGTGGACAGCAAAGGAAACAGACATAACTCAACTCTAGACATAACTTTGTGTCTTGCTTTAAATTGTGTGACAAAGAGAAATGTCTTCATCGTGCAACTCTAGAAGTCCTGTCTCTCTGGGACTTTAAGCACCTTGTAAAAACAAATGCTTTGATTCAAAGAAACTTAAAAACAACAACAACAACAAAACAAGACAAAAAGCCTATTCCCTCCTTCTAACATGTTCCTTTTGCAGGTTCTCAGATTGCATTAAATAAGTGAAATGAACCATAAAACGAGGGTGTAAGGTGATCCCGCTCTGTAGCACACTTCCTGCTGGGCCTGCACAGTAGTTCCTGGCACAGGAAACAGCAAGCCACTTTAGGCAGAACTCAATGAATTTTTGTTTTAAATGAAACTCTGTGTAATTATATTTTATTCTTCCCCCCCCCATCTCTTTACTGTCTCTTATATAACCCCACAGCATCATGGATATATGCCCTCTGTATCTCAGAGGCCAAAAGACTGACAGCTGGACAGATTCTAATCAAGACCAACTCAGATTTTATGTAGTCAGCTACAGGTCACTTAAGAAATGACTTGTTGCACGAACCTGAAGATTCAGAACTTATGGCATTGTATTCTCAGACCAGGCCTGCATTAAAATTTATCTTGAGAAAAGATAATGAAGTTCTTTTCAACCTGAATTATTGCTTTTATTAAAGTGGACACATGCATTGCACCTAATCAGCTGATTCCATTCGCAACATTTTGGTTCCTTTATCAAATATTGACTTTACATCAATGACGCTAAGAATTGAAGAATCATTCACTCTTTGCCTTTAAAAAGTCACAATAATGTGCAAAGAATATAAAATATTTTATTAATTGTTTCAGAGTATGGTACCACCCCGAAATTGCTATTAATTTTATTATCTGTTAGTGAATAATAAATAATGAAGCCAAGTAAATGCTATGTTCTTAAGCTAAAACTAGACAATACCATAAGTATAGACTATACATTTTTGCATTGTCCATATTCAGAAGTCTGGATTTTTCTGGCATTGTCTAGATAAATAAGTCAAGTAATTGATAAACAATTTCATTTTTTTCCCAAATATTCCTGTGAAATAGCACAGTCATTAAGTTCACTGAACAGCCATGTTTTAAACTGATCAATGCAGTTTCTGGATTCCTCACATTGATTATAGAATCTCTGCAAATACTTGATATTTCTCAGGAATATTCACTTTTTAAAATTTGATATCCTACTGATTTCCTAAGAGGATCAAGGTGGTTTGATTTGGGGCCATGTCTATTGGTAACACAGATCAAACCAGTCTTGACATCAAGACATATGGTGTGGAGAGCATAGATTTTCTCTCATATTTTTCTGTGTGATGTACAAATCACTTCAGAACAAACATTGATCTTGTCTATCTGCAGAAAGCTCTAAATAGAACATGGTCGTTTACATATTAAGGTGATTCATAAGCACTCCACATTATTTTTAATATTTGTTACCCTATTTCAAGTACTTGGAAGTGAGGCTTATGTAAGCATTCACCCTCTGGTTCCCACCTGAACACTTCTTATGGCAGAGGAGACTAGGGCAGCAGAGAAAGTGCAGGCAAGCCTGAGAAGAGCGTCTTGGGTGGGAACCTAGACTTTCCCATTCACTAGCTGCATAATCTTGGGAAAACCAACCTCATTATGCAGCCTTCCTTATTTTTAAACAAGGGTGTCTCTATATTAATAGCTTGAAACCCTATGATTAGCCATTTCCAATCAGAAGGGAGTGACTTAATTCTTTTCTCAAAAAAGAAAGTACTTGGCTGGGCATAGTGGCTCATGCATATAATCCCAGCACTTTGGGAGGCTGAGGCAGGTGGATCACCCGAGGTCAGGAGTTTGAGACCAGCCTGGCTAACATGGTGAGACCACATCTCTACTAAAAATACAAAAATTAGCTGGGCATGGTGGTGGGCACCTGTAATCCTAAGCTACTTGGGAGGCTGAGGCAAGAGAATCACTTGAACCCAGGAGGCAGAGTGAGTTGCAGTGAGCTGAGATTGTACCATTGCACTCCAGCCTAGGCAGCAAGAGCGAAACTCCGAAACTCCATCTCCAACCAACCCCTTACCACCTGTTTTCTAATACAGGCTGTTTTCTTTTAAAAAGCCTCTAGCAGTTTATATAAACTTGTAGCAGAAAATAACCTTTTCTTTTTTTCTTTTTTTTTGAGACGGAGTCTCGCTCTGTCGCCCACGCTGGAGTGCAGTGGCCGGATCTCAGCTCACTGCAAGCTCCGCCTCCCAGGTTCACGCCATTCTCCTGCCTCAGCCTCCCGAGTAGCTGGGACTACAGGCACCCGCCACCTCGCCCGGCTAGTTTTTTGTATTTTTTTTTTAAGTAGAGACGGGGTTTCACCATGTTAGCCAGGATGGTCTCGATCTCCTGACCTTGTGATCTGCCCGTCTCGGCCTCCCAAAGTGCTGGGATTACAAGCTTGAGCCACCGCGCCCGGCCGAAAATAACTTTTAATAGCCATGATCTAAGACCAAATGAAATGGGCCTCTAAAATAAAATTCAAAATAGGCAAGGTAAAAATTAATTTGCCTGCATTTGCTTTTTTCCCTTCTGTGTGCACGTTTGCATTGATGTTAAAATGCAATTATGATTCTCCAGCTTAGTGTATTCCAAACTATCCATGGTGAAAGATGAAATTTTTAAAATTTCTAATTTGCTGTGGACTTACACTATTATAAACTATAATAAAAATTGATTACTAACAAGATAAAATAAAAATACAAAGATATACAAAATACAAGGCTCAATATTTTATTATGTGATTTAACAGAAATAGTTAAATAACTACAAAAGTTTCCAGACTTTACTCTGAAATTCTTATCTGTTGTGGATCAGTAAAAACAGCGGTGGCCTGGGGTGGGTCCTTGTCTTTGGCAAGCAATGCTCCTCTTGCCTTCATATCAAGAATGGTGAGGCTTAAATTACTTTTAGCCTGCTCATCTTTGACTTACAATGATAGAACAGAGAATGTTTGGCTGCTAGAGAGGACTGAAACTCACCAGGTGAGAATGCTTATTATAGATGAGGAAAATGAGGCTCAGTGAGGTGAGGTGGCCTCTAAGTTTCAGTGCAATATTTAGGGGGAAAGCCCAGGCCTAGAATCTAGGTCTAGGCCTTAGGGTTTTTTGTTTTGTTTTGCTTTTGCTTTCTTTATTTTTGTGTACCACCTTTCTAATTTTTGCAAAATATCTTCATTCTGACCTTCAGATTATTTTTAAACTGTTCCTTTTATTTTTCTATAGCATTTGGTCTTTTTGACTCCTGGTACACATATAACCTTAGCAGAAAATGAGAGGTCTTAAAATAATTTCCAAGCCGGTGCATTATTTACTCTTTAAGTTATTATTTTAAAATGCTCTGTTTTTTTAAAACCACATCTTGCCCATGATTGAGTTTCATAAAAATCAATGAAGCCACATAATGAATTTCTTGATGTTTTGTCAAGATGTAGAAATTAATTTTGAAGAAGTGGTCACTATGTAAAAGGATTTTGTAAGAAATGGATGATTGATTTCCACTGTGACAAGATGGTCAAATAAGTTAAACCGTTCTGCTCTGTCTCTGATCCACCGCTTATCTATGCTATACTACTGATCACATCTAGAAATCTAGAATAGACATTGCAAATTCCATGAGAGCAGTTGTTATATATAGGAACCACCCCAGGAGCTTTAAAAAATGTTGATGTCTGGACTGGCACAGTGACTCACACCTGTAATCCCAGCACTTTGGGAGGCTGAGGTGGGAGGATTGCTTAAGGCCAAGAGTTTGAGACCAGCCTGGGCAATATAGGGAGACCTTGTCTCTACAAAAAAAAAAAAAGAAAAAAGAAAAAAAAATAAGCTAGATGTGGTGGTGTGTTCCTGTAGTCCCAGCTACTTAGGAGGCTGAGGTGGGAGGATCACCTGAGCCTGGGAGGTTGAGGCTGCAGTGAGCCATGATCCCACCACTGTATTTCAGTCTGGGCAACAGAGTGAGCCTCTGTCTTAAAAAATGCTGATGTCTAGGTTCTATCCCCAGGATTTTGGAGTTAATTGATCCACTGTGGGCACTGGAGTTTTTAAAAGCTTTTCAGGTGATTGGAATGCTCAGCCAGGACTGAAAACAACTGCCTGGAGTAACCCTAAATTTTCAGGCCAGTTCTCTGACCTCTGCAACTCACTTGAAATTGAGGAAGCTTATGATGACGAAAGGTACTGTTTCTTATGAGTTCCTATGGGTTCCATCCCAGCAGACAGTATCTTTCCCTTAAAAATGTTTTTGTTACTTGCAGCTCTATTTCTTTTTCATTTGACAGATGTTAATTGAGCATTAATGTTGTCAGGTTTTATTCTAGGAACACAGTGGAGAATATATCTGAGTCATCTTTAACTTTTCCCTTTCCCACCATCCTACGTCCATAAGCCCCTGGTGTTAATTGCACTACAGAGTTCGCTTCTGGATCTGGCCCCTCTTCTTTCTTCTTGTCTGCCTTTGGTTAGGCCAAAGGCAATACTGCTGAAAACTGTTCTGCTCTCCATGTTTACTGTGTCTCCTCATTCTGGGTCATCTTCTACACCATGGCCAGAGCAGTCGCCCTGAGAAGTCTGTCTGCTCATCACTCTACACAGAGCCACTGCTAGCCAAAAAGAAATGCAGCCCCTCAGGTAGATGAATTAAAAGAGGACTCCCTCTCCTGAGGGGTTGGAGAATTAAAGAAAATATCCTCTTCCTCCTGGGGTAACAGCTACAGAGCAAGCAGGGTGAATGGCTTGGCAAGCAGAGCTCAGCCTAGAGTTTAGACCCCATGAAGGAGTCTCTGTGCAGGATACAACCTGTCCAGCCATAGCCATACAGCACAGTGCTATCTGAGAACTTCTGCTGGCTCCTGCCTCTGGGAGGAAATGATGCCCAAACTCCATAGGCTCTTCACAATCTGGCTTAATGTGGGTTTCCATCTTGATCTCATGCCACTTTCCTCCATGCAACGTGTGATCTAGTTACATGGAAATTCTTACCGTTTCCCTTTGCATGTGTCTTTACACGTGTGGTTCTCTTCCCTGGAATGCATTGTCCTCTCCAAATCCAAATTACCACTCCCCCATGTCTCTTCCAAGGCCATTCAAGATCTAGTTCAACAGACCCTTGTCATTCTCACACAACCTCTTATCTTTCCATCTTTGTTGTTTTCTATTTCAACCTCCAGTCCTTTGATACTTCCTGTATCAAAGCTCATCTTAGCCCCAAAACCTAGGCTGTTGATCTCCTGGATCACCATGTCACCAACACTCTCAACTCCCTAACCCCTGTCTTTTGTTTTACTTTCCTGGAAAAACCTCAGCTCTGGAAAAACACCACAATTCCTTCATCTTCTCTGTTATTATCCCAGGATACTGAGTGCTACCAGAAAAAAAAAAAAAAAAAACAAAAAAAAAAAACAAAAACTCATAAATGTGCAGATCGGTGACTATAAATTCACGGTCTTTGTGTGTTTGTAACACCAGTGCCCAATTCTGTGCTTTGCTGTTGCTCAGCTTACTCCCATGGGAACTGCTGCCTTGAACCTCTTCATCAATGACCACCCCCATCATGCTTATGGGGCACCTGTCCTCTTACTTCATGGAAATAACTGGGATTCTTTGGACCACCAAGGATATTCTTTGTCCCCTGCTTACCACACCTATACCTTCCTCCTTATTAGCCTTCCTTATGGATCCCTTCCCCTTTAGCATACTACAGCACATTACTGTGTGCTATGGACTGAATGTTTGTGTTCCCCCAAATTCATATGCTAAACCCTGAATCCCTAAGGTGGTGATATTCAGAGATGGTGCCTTTGGGAAGTAATTAGGTGATGAAAGGGGAGCCCCCGTGATGAGATTAGTGTCCTCATAAGAGACATGAGAGAGCTCCGCTGTCTGCCATTTAAGGATACAATGTGCGTAAAGCAGACATACTAACCACTACACTATGGAACCATGTTAAGGATACAGTGTGAAGTTAGCCAACTGAAAACTGAGGGAGCTGACCCCCAGAGGACACTGGATCTGCTGGCACCTTGATCTTGGACTTCCTAGCCTCTAGAACTGTGAGATATACGTTTTTGTTGTTTAAACCACCCAGTTTATGCTAATTTGTTGTAGCAGCCTGGACAAATGGCTATACTGCCTCTAAGAGCATGAGGTATAGAACTGTTCTGAAATAAAATGCTCTTGGAAGCAAACTCTCTTTGAGTTTTGCTCACCTTTCACAATGTTTGTTTTTGCTTGTAATTAAGTTTCCCTCTTCAGTTGATCCTATTTGTTTTCTTTCCTAGGGATTCCTCAAAGATTCTCATTCATTGAAAGGTGCCCTTCTACCCCCATGCCCAAGTGCCACTAACTGCTGCTTCTCCTCTTTTTCCTTCTGCTCCCCGCTTCTTTTCTCCTTCTTCTCATTCTTATTCTAAAGTATCTTTCCTATCATTTCTATGGATTTGTTGTGAGGGAGATGACTAAAGTAGATACTTTGTTCATCATCTTAAAATTCAGTCATAGTTGAGATTTGGTATTTGAATCAGTGAATAAGGAAGCCCTTTCTTATAGTGTTACTATTTTAAAAAATTAAGGAAACAAACAAACAAAAAATGGATGCTCTTTCTTTAATCTCACCACAGTTGAAGACAAATATTTACTTCTTTGGCAGCAAAGTGTAATTCCTATTTCTTCTGAGTACAATCATTTTAAATTTGTCTTTGGAGATCCAGTAACATTTAGCTCTCTGCCAGATACCTTGGATAACAATGGATCTAGGCTGGAGACATTCCAGCACTTTTTAATCGATCACTTTTCAAATATACTTCTAGAGATAATATGCTTCTTGTGAATCTCAAAAGGCAAGATGCAGGCTTGAGTAGCATTTTATTATAGTATGAATAGTATTATTTCCAGGTACTTTAAAAATGTTATCATTTATAATTCTAAAACACTGTATCCTTAAGAATTTTTTTTATTGAAGTATAACATATACAGGAAAATGCATAAATTCTGTCTCCAGCCTGATAAATTTTCCTTCCTCCTTCCTTCCTTCCTTCCTTCCTTCCTTCCTTCCTTCCTTCCTTCCTTCCTTCCTTCCTTCCTTCCTTCCTTCCTCCCTTCCTCCCTTCCTCCCTTCCTCCCTTCCTCCCTTCCTCCCTTCCTCTCTTTCTCTCTTTCTTTCTTCTTTCAACCAAGGTTTAACTCTGTCACCCAGGCTGTAGTGCACTGGCATGATCATGGCTTACTGCAGCCTCAACCTCCAGGGTCCAAGTTATCCTCCCACCTCAGCCTCCTGAGTAGCTGGAACCACAGGTTTGCACTACCATACTCGGCTAATTAATTTTTTTTTTGTAGAGATGAGGTCTTATTGTGTTGCCCAGGCTGGTCTTGAACTCCTTAGCTCAGTTGATTCTCCCACCTTGGCCTCCCAAAGTACTGGGATTACAGGCATGCTACCACGCCTGGCCCCTGATGAATTTTCACAATATGAACACACCTTATGAACTAGCACAAATCAATAAATAGAATATTGGCATCACCTCAGAACCCCCTCATGTTCTCCTCCATTCATTGCTCCTCACCAAAAGTAATCATTCTCCTGACATCTAACACTTTACATTAGTTTTGCTTGTTTTTAATCTTTCTATAAATGAAATCACTTATAGACATTTTTATGTCTAGCTTCTTCACTCATTATATTGGTTAGATTTATCCTTATGTTGCACCTAGCAATCCTTTATTCCTTCTTTTTTTTTTTTGAGACGGAGTCTGGCTTTGTCGCCCTCGGCTCACTGCAAGCTCCACCTCCCGGGTTCACGCCATTCTCTTTCCTCAGCCTCCAAGTAGCTGGGACTACAGGCGCCTGCCACCACGCCCAGCTAATTTTTTGTACTTTTAGTAGAGATGGGGTTTCACTGTATTAGCCAGGATGGTCTCTATCTCCTGACCTCGTGATACGCCTCCCTCGGCCTCCCAAAGTGCTGGGATTACAGGCGTGAGCCACTGCGCCCGGCCCTTTATTCCTTCTTAATGCAATATAGTGTTTCATTTTATCATCACACCACAATTTATGTACCCACTCAACTGTTGATGGAGATTTGGATTGTTTTCAGTTTGTGACTGTTATGAACAGTACTGCTATATTCTTAAACAAATTTATTGAACATTCATAAGTGTACGTATTTGTTAGGTACATATCTAGGAGTAGAACTGCTGGGTATTGGTATATGCATATGTCTGCTTTAATAGATACTGCCACATAGTTTTCTAAAGTGGTTATATCAATTTATACTCCCGCAAGTAGCCTATAAGAATACCAATTATTTCATATCCAATAGTTTCCATTTGTTGTCACCAAAATTGGTATCATTTCTCTCTCTCTCTCTCTCTTTGTTGAGATGGAGTCTCGCTCTGTTGCCCAGACTGGAGTGCAGTGGCGTGATCTCAGCTTACTGCAACCTCCGCCTCCCAGTTTCATGCCATTCTCCTGCCTCAGCCTCCCAAGTAGCTGGTACTACAGGCGCGTGCCACCATGCCCAGCTAATTTTTTGTATTTTTGGTAGAGACTGGGTTTCACCATGTTAGCCAGGATGGTCTCGATCTCCTGACCTTGTGATCCACCCGCCTCAGCCTCCCAAAGTGCTAGGATTATAGGCGTGAGCCACCGTGCCTGGCCTTTTTCTCTTTTTTATTTTAGTCATTTTGGCATGTATAGCGATATCACATTGTGGTTATAATTTGCATTTTCCTCATGTTTCATAGAGCTGAGCATCCTTTCATATGACTTTGACCATCAGGATACCTTTTTTTGCAAAAGAGCAGAACATTTTATCTTATTTGATGACTTTTGAATTAGAAGTAAAACATACTTGCTGTAACAAGTGAAACTATACACTGATATGTAAGGAAAAGGCTGGTAAACTTTCTTTTTCTAATATTACTCTCTTTTTCTAATATTATTTCTCCTCCGGTTTCAAAGGAATTCTTTTGAAAGAGTTAATAGTGTAATAGTTAAAAGTGTGTATTCTGTAGATATTTTGCCTTAGTTTGAGTTCTGGCCTTGATATTTCTGAGCTAAGTAACCTTGAGCAAGTTATTTAACATCTTTGTACCTCAGTTCCTTCATCTGCATCATCTGTGAAATAGAGATAATAGTATCTACTTCATAAAATTGTTATGAGAAATGTTAAAGTAAAATTAAAATGGAGACCAGGCCTGAAAACTTTCTGAGCAAATAAAACCAGTTAGGGCTTAAAAGTAACCTTCCTCTAGCTTAAATTGCAAATATAGGTGGAACCTGACTGGGGTCACACTCAGATATAAGCTAAACTTGACTGGGGTCATTTCTGGTAAATGCTTATGTTGAACAGAAATTAAACTTAACTCTAGTTAATCAGAAGCAGCCAACTAAGATATAATTATGTGACTAAGAACTTCCCAAAAAAGTACCCCTCCCCAAAAGATAACTGTAAGTCAATCAGATTTCTTTGTTTTACTTTTGCATCTTCCCATAAATGCTTGCCTCTGATGTTCTGCATTGGAATGCGAAACCTCTGTTGGTCTGGTGTTCACCAACTCATGAATTACTTCTTACGCAAATAAACTCTAAAATTTTACTGTGCTTTAGATTTTCTTTACGTTTGGTGTCAGAAGTGGGATTCAAAGGAGACACCCCACCCACCCTTGGACCATGCCACTGGGTGTATCAAGGAACCAGGCAAAAGGTACCTGCTGAGTCCATGGAGCTCACTGCTTTCTCACTGCATCTGGAGGTCCTGGTTAAGTCCCTCTCAGATTTCAAGTTCCACAATTTGCGTCCTGAGCGCTCCAAGTTTATCTGAATCATTTTATTCCCTGTTGGACCCAGAGATCAAATTTGAGTGCTTGACATAATCTAGACTGGGTCCAGTCTAGTACACTAGTGCAGAGAATAGATCTGGAATCCAGATTGGGATCTGGAGGTTAAACTGGGTATTCAATAGGAACTAGACTGAGTTTGTAGTTGGAAGCCTCAGGTAGATAGATTTTAAAAAGACAGAATATTATGGGTTTGTCAATATCTAAGGAGTCTGGGACTTCTCTGCTGGGAACACCATCAAATTTTATGTTTAGAAATTATAGACCCCAAACTTGTGCCTTTCTAGAAAAATGGGTGTGCCTACAAGAAATAATTAGAAGTTGCAGTGGCCGCATTGGGGAAATTTTAATATAGATAAAATTGTTCACTTATGGGACATAATGGAAAAGAATGGATCCTAAATACCTCAGAAACAATGGCATGCAGTTTTTGATTGGTATACAGAGGCTTACAAAGAACTAGCTGATCCAAAATTGCCTCTCTAAAAGACTCTGTACTAAAGCCAGGCTCAATGGTTCATGCCTGTAATCTCAACACTTTGGGAGGCCTAAGTGGGAGGATTGCTTGAGCCTAGGAGTTCAAGACCAGGCTGGGCAACATAGTGAGACCTAGTCTCTACAAAAAAAAAAAAAAAAAAAAATTAGCTGGCCCATGCCTGTGGTCTCAGCCACTCAACAGGCTGAGATGGGAGGATCACTTGAGCCTAGAAGGTCAATGCTTCAGTGAGTTGTGATGGCACCACTGCACTCCAGCTTAGGTGACAGAGCATGACCCTGTCTCCAAAAAAAAAAAAAAAAAAAAAAAAAAAAAAAAAAAAAAAAGCTTATTTACTAAAATCAAATAAGACAACTGAAAAGCTTAAGCAATAAATTGAGGGCAAAAGTAAGGAAATTATGTGGTAACTGATGTGACTTTTTTTCCTGCCTTTATTCTCCTCTACCTAATTATTCTAAATTCACAAATTCCTTTGTGAAACCATCTCTTTCTCCTAAACCTACTAATCCTTTTGCTGAATTACGTTTTTATCTGGAGAACAAAGAGAGAAAGGAAGTTAAGTAAATGCCTCATAAAGTTAGGCCCTCAGAATACCCAGGTTTGGTTCTTATAAATAATTTTACTCCTTGGTCAAAAACTGAACTCAGAGCCATAGCAAAATATTTTCCAAATTGCAAAGAAAATCCACAAAAATTTTCTGAGGAATTGAGAATTCTCGTAGGAGTCTATGACCTTGGATTTCCTGATTTATATCAGTTTATACACATAATATTAAGACACAGAGATGTACACAAATGGATAAAAAGAGCAAGATGGGATAAGCCTGAGGAAAGGACTGCTGACTCTTCAATAGTTACTTCTAGGGATGGTAAAAATGATGCCAGAAAAACAGCTGAAAAACTGCTGGAAATAATCCCTATTGTTTTCCCACAAAAGATTGGTCCATTATTCAACTATGTATACAAAGAAAAAGAAATAAATTAGTTTCTGATCACAAGCTAGATTTGTTAAATATTCTGGTCTTAAAATACAGCAGGGAAAATTTCCTGTTGAAACTAAAATAGCTCTTACAGCCTTATTCATCCATGGACTCTGACCAAAGCTTGGTGACCTGATTAAAAAATGAAAGATTGGATGGGAAGTTACTGATACAGCTGAATTAGTCATCATGGTTGAACATTTTTAGAGAGCTTTAGAACAAGAAAAAGGTGAAACGCTGAAAGAAAAAATATCAAAGGCTTCTATGTTTACAGCTGCAACAGCTACAGGGACAAAGTCCAAGAGGGCCTCTTCATTCATATCATAACTCAAAATCAAGAGGTCCTGAACAAAGAAACCCTGTACCTTAAGATGTCTGCCATCATTAGAAATAGGCCATTGGAAAAAAGATTGTCCACTCTAGTATCAGTCTCTAACTTCCTCTGTTAGAGAAAATTCCCAACGCTTTGACTCTCAAGACAATAATTAACATGAATGGGGTTCTGAGGGATTCTCTGGTAAGTTACTTCCTATAACACCCTTATGTTTTTAAGGAAACTCAGATCCAGATCAGTGGGGAGTCATGTATACACAGTGTTGGTGGATAATGGAATCACCTTATCGACTTTAAACCCCATCCTAAAAAACCAACAGATATCTTGGAGTAAAAAAATATTTCTGTGGTGGGGGTTTCAAATCTAGTTCAGAGAATTCCTATCACTAAACCAGCTGAAATGCTGAACTAGTTTCAGAGAAGCATGCCTTCTTACTATGTGACACCTCTCCAGTATAGGTACTGGGATGAGATTTGCTTTCTAACCTGAGAAGACACATAAAGCTCTCTTCAGAAGGAGAAATAACCCTAGAAGTCTCTGATCCTCCTGAACCTAAACTGCTTTGTTCTTACAAGTGGGAGTTGATAACATTGAAAGCCAAACTTATACCAACCCCAACCTTTCCAGAGTTCCCCAATATCTGTGGGCTTCCTCTTCCACTGACAGAAAAAAAATAGCAAATCCTGAACCTGTAAATATCCAACTAGACCATTCTAAGCCATTGCCTAAATTTCTCCATTTACCTCTAAAGTTAGAGGCAATCCAAGAACTTTCACCAATTGTAGAGGAGTTGATAAAACAAATACTTGTAATTACTTGTACTAGTCTCTATAATACTCTAATTCTGTTAGCTAAAAGAACTAATGGATGAAGTTGGAGATTTGTTCAAGACTTGTGTACAATAAATAAAATTATAATTCCAAAATTTCCTGTAGTTCCAAATCCTAACACTTTGTTATCTAGTGTGCCTACAGCTGCCAAATGATTCACAGTGATAGATCTCTGCTCTGTCTTCTTTAGCATTCCACTTGATAAGAAGAGCCAATACTTGTTCACCTTTATTTGGAAAAACCAGCAATACACCTGGACTGTAATGCCACAGGGGTCCACTGATGCCTCATGTTATTTTTTTCAGGCATTACACCAAGACCTGTCAATCTCACAATTTCCTAGAAATTCTACTGTATTTAACATGTAGATAATTTATAGTTATGTTCTTCTACCAAATAAAACTCTGTCATAGATTCAACTTCTTTCTTACAACCATTACCTTACAAGGGACATAAAGCCTCCGTGGGAAAACTTTATTCTCTAAAGAAAAGGTCTATTAAGACATGATTTGACTGAAAAGAGAATTTTCCTGTCACCTGAAAAAAAAAAGTCAATCCAAGGTTTCCCTAGACTCATGACTAAGAGATAATTAAAAGGATTCCTTGGACTTTGGGAATGCTATAAAACTTGGGTCCTCAACCTTTTTCTGTTGGCATCCCCCTCATATAAACTTACAAAAAAATCTGTCTTAAAGTCTGTATTAGTTCATTTTCACACTGCTTTGAAGAAATATCCAAGACTGGGTAATTTATAAAGAAAAAGAGGTTTAATGAACTCACAGTTCCATATGGCTGAGGAGGCCTCACAATCATAGCAAAAGGCAAAGGAGGAGCAAAGGCACGTCTTACATGGTGGCAGGCAAGAGAGCATGTGCAAGGGAACTGCCCTTTATAAAACCATCAGATCTCTTATTCACTATCATGAGAACAGCATTGGAAAAATCAACCCCCATCACTCAATTAACCTCCTACCAGGTCCCTCTCATGACATGTGGGGATTATGGGAGCTACAATTCAAGATGAGATTTGGGTGGGGACACAGCCAAACCATATCAAAGTCTTTGCTATGGGAAGGTAGTCATGAACTTCCCATCAAATAAAACTGGCCTTACAACAGCCTTCAGCTTTAAGCCTCCTGAATTATACAAAATGTTTTACATTGTTTGTTTACAAACATGATGATCAGGCCTTGGGAGTCCTGGCTCAGGAACGAGGGGAAAGACAATGATTGCTTTTAGAGTCTCCAGTTAGATCTAGTGGCCAGAGCATATTCAAGTTGTCTGAAAATAGTGGCGGCAGCAGCTAAATTAGAAGAAACCTCATCTGACCTAGTATCAGGAAATGAAACTGTACCTACGAGTCCCACATACAGTTATAAGTTTATTAGATTCCAGTCAGACCCAAGCAGACTAACATCTTATGTAGTCTTACATCTCCTGTAACCTCCAAATCTGCATCTCGAATATTGTAATCTCTGCTTAGCCCTGTCACTTTGCTACCTCTGCCTAATGATGGAGAAAACCATAAATGTGTGAGTGTGGTATCTCAACTATTGACCCCTCACATTGATTTATGGGACATTCTATTAGATAATCCTGAGTTAATACTTTTTGTTAATGGGTCTTATGCCAAAAAATATACAAAGGAGATACCAAACAGAATATGCTGTAACCACTCAGTATGAACTAACAGAAAAGGGAACTCTTTCACAGTTTAAATTAGCACAACCTGCAACATTATATTCTCTTACTAGGGCTTGTCATGTAGCCAAAAACAAAACAAGTAAGTTACTATTTGATTTTTACGGTTTTTTTTTTTTTTTTTTTGGCTGGTTCTCAATCTGTTGCCCAGTCTGGAGGATAGTGGTGTGATCACCAAAGCCTCAATATCCTCTCAATATCCTGGGCTCAAGTGATGCTCTCACCTCAGCCTAAGTAGCAGGGACAACAGGCATAAGCCACCATTCCTATAGTCCCAGCTACTTGGGAGGCTGAGGTGGGAGGATGATGACCTTTCCATGACCTGGCTAATTTTCTTTCTTTCTTCTCCTTCTTCTTCTTCTTCTTCTTCTTCTTCTTCTTCTTCTTCTTCTTCTTCTCCTTCTCCTTCTCCTTCTCCTTCTCCTTCTCCTTCTCCTTCTCCTTCTCCTTCTCCTTCTCCTTCTCCTTCTCCTTCTTCTTCTTTTCTGTAGAGATGGGGTCTCACTATGTTGCCCAGGCTGGTCTCAAAGTTCTGGGCTCAAAGGATCCTCCTACCTCAGTATCCCAAAGTGCTGAGACTGCAGGTGTGAGCCACCATGCCTGGCCTAAGTTAACATTTATACAGATAGTAGATACACTTTTGGAGTGGTCCATGATTTTGGAGTGGTCCATGATTTTGGAGTGTTATTGAAACAAAGAGCATTTCTCATTTCTAGCGGAAATCCCATCAAGAAGGGTCATAGGTAGATTAATTTCTTTCAGCTATTCTACTGCCCTGATAGGTTGCTATTATTAAAACTGAAACTCATATTCATAAAACTAAACCTAAATGTTAATGGAAGGGATTAGCAGATTTTCACACCAAGTTGACTAGTACTGAAATTGTTAAAATTTGCAATCTGTATGAACTCCATAAAGTCAACTCAAATCAAATTACTTATGATCATTCGTTCAATAAATGATGCTGTGCACCTGAATTGGAACAACAAAAATGTTGTTTAAAAGGATGCAAACTTAATGCTAAATAAGGACTTGCCAAGAGCCTGGATAGCTGCCTAGTCTTTCCTGAGGCCCTGAAAATGCCACTCTTAAAAGTCCTATAGGGCCGGGCGCGGTGGCTCACGCCTGTAATCCCAGCACTTTGGGAGGCCGAGGCGGGTGGATCACAAGGTCAGGAGATCGAGACCATGGTGAAACCCCGTCTCTACTAAAAAAATACAAAAAATTAGCCGGGCGCGGTGGCGGGCGCCTGTAGTCCCAGCTACTCAGGAGGCTGAGGCAGGAGAATGGCGTAAACCCAGGGGGCGGAGCTTGCAGTGAGCTGAGATCCGGCCACTGCACTCCAGCCTGGGCCACAGAGCGAGACTCCGCCTCAAAAAAAAAAAAAAAAAAAAAAAAAAAAAAAAAAAAGTCCTGTACTCCATTATTCATCACCGTATGGATAAAATGGTTCAAATTGTTAAAAAGTACTGGTGGGATGGTTGTTCTAAAACAACAGAAATGGTTTGTAACCATTGTGTGGCTTGTCAAACCAGTAATCCCAGAAAGACCCTTAAAGATTCAAGTGGTATATTTCCATCACCTGCTGGGCCATTTAAACATCTACAAATGGATTGCATTCAATTGCCACCCTTAGTGGGATAACAATATATTCTTGTGATAGTGTGTCTGTTTTTAGAATGGATTAAGGCTTTCCCTTGTAGAAAAGCTGATGTCACAACAGTAACAAAAATTTTATTTAAAATCATTTTTCTTCTGTAGGCATCCCCGGACAGATTTCCAGAGATAGGGGAACTCACTTTACTGGACAAGTTATCAAACAATCAAATAAGATTTTACAAATCCAATGGCATTACTATTGCCCTTATCATCCTCAGTCCTTTCAAAATGTTACAAGGATGAATGGCATCTTGAAACTAAAATTAGCTAAATTAATAAAGTTTATTGGATTAACTTGGCCAAAAGTTTCACCACTGGCCTTAATGGCAATTAGATCAACCCCAATGGGAAATTACAAATTGGCCCCTTATAAAAAGGAGTCCCGTGTCTTTGAAAATAGAGCCTCATGTATCTCCTGGACTTATTTGCTAATATAAGTCAATACTGCAAAACACTGATGCATTATGCCAAAGTATATTTTCACCAGGTGAAGAAAGCTTTCCATGACCCATCTGCTGATGATTAAGCCTTCCATAACCTAGAACCTGGAAACTGAGTCTTTTGAAAATGACACCAGAGAAAATCTGCCCTATTTCTTCTTACTACTCACGCTGCAGCAAAACTTCAGAGTCTTGAAACTTAGGTCATGTCTCTCAACTAAAGAAACTTCCCTTAGACTTTTGGGCTTGTCAACCTATAGGTGACTTAAGTAGATGGCATCACACAGTAGACAGCTTTCCCAAGATCACAAAACAAGACTTCATTTGACTATTTTCCATTGGCTAAAGACTTGTTTTTGTTTTACATTTAACACAAAATGTTCAAACTTGTACTCTTACTTAGTTGGGGACTTTCACTTCTCAAACTGAACATCCTCTAAAGTCTACTGTTCAAAGTATAGCTCACTAACCAAAGCAACTGCTGCCTATATAGTCATCTGGATGAATAGGAAAAACCACAGTTAATATTAAAACTTGCTCCCACACATACCCGGGTGAGCAATTCAGGAAACTGGCTTTCTAAAAAAGCTTGGTAACCTCCTCTTGGCATGTCAGTTCATATTCATAATAGACTAATTTGGAATTAGAAGGAAGCTATTAAAGAAAAAGGGATGGTGTATAACTACTGTTGATTTTATTACTGGTAATTTATCCTTACACATAGAAAACCTTCATGGAATTGGGTTCTATCTAGGGAGTATTCTAGACTCCTTCTGTAATCAAACTCTTTGGTTTGACACAGATTATGAAGACTGGACCTCTACGTATAATAACACAGATACAACAGCAAAACACGACCATGATATGCTTGACCATACCATTAGAAAATTCAGCCAGGTGCAGTGACTAACACAATCCCTCAGAGGCTAAGGTAGGAGGATCTCTTGAAGCCAGGAGTTAGAGATGAGCCTGGGCAACAAAGTGAGACCTCGTACAGAAATAATTTTAAAATGAGCTGGGTGTGGTGGCACGGGCCTATAGCTCCAGCTACTTGGGAGGCTGAGGTGGGAGGATTGCTTGAGCCCAGGAGTTTGAGGCTGCAGTGAGCTATGATTATGCCGCTACACTCCAGCCTAAGTGACAGAGTGAGACCCTGTCTCAAAACAAACAAAAATCACTAGAAGTAGTGTTCAGTGAAAACACCGAAGACAAATGAAATTCCTCTATGGTTTCACTGTATAAAATTAATAGTTTCGTTTATTGAATAGAGCAATATTTGAGACATATTTGAAAAGAAAGCCAATCATCCTTGTTTAGTGATGGTATGCATGGGTTACTATATCACATTTATGAAATTATTTTTGTTCCTACTCTAATTTAAACCATAACCATTCAACCTGGTAATGTACAAATGTAGATATGACAAAAAATAACCATGACATTTATATTACTCCCAACTGGTGAGTCGTGGGATCCCCTTTGACTTTTTCTCTCAATAATGCTGGGCTGTTCATCTTGTGTGACAACAAAATATATAAAGGTTTTCCACCTAAGTGGTCTGGATACTGTGGTTTGGGCGATCTCTTACCCAAAATGATCAGATATGACTCTTTAAATGCTAGTGAAATCCTTAACTTAGGGTCATTTGTACATGAAGTGATCCCTCATAAAAGAGCCCTCTGTGGTCTTCCAAACCCGAGCATACAAAGGGGTTTTCAAATTTCATTCTATTGTAAGAGCCCCTCTTTTTAAATTCTCAGCTAGAAGTCTCTGAATTAAAAAAAAATCACTTATTAGTATTTCAACAACTCTTTTAAGAAGTTTTAATGATACTTTAAATTCTCTTCAAGGAGTACAATCTGAGATAAATAATTTAACCTCAGTGGCACTCCAAAAGAAACAGGTTCTTGATATTTTTAGCTGCTCAACACAGAGCACAACACGATTGTGCCCTACATGGCAAAACAAAGTTGTTTTTATGTTGACAAATCAGATATTGTTGCCCAAAATGTAAAGAATATTAACAAACAAATCCAGGTTTTACATCAGATAAGCACTGCCTCCTCCATTGATCTACTCAGTTGGTAAAATCATGGCTCCTGGAATTTTTGCTTAGAGGAATTTTTCAACCTTTGATTTTTATTTTCTTTATAGTCATGATGTTGACTCCCCTGGTGCATTTGATCCTCTCACAGGTTTTTAATATATTTTTAACAGTCACTCACATGTCGAATGATTGCTGTCAGGCTCAGACAACTCGAGGACGCTGACTATGTACTTCCTGATGGCAGCGATGTGACTCTAATGATGATAACAACATCTACCTGACTTTACATCCCAATAACTGTGTCAACAGCGGTAACTGAGAATAACAGTATGCTATTTGGACACACTTTCAGCTTGTTGAGAGGATGACCAAAAAGGGGGAATTATTGAAGTAAAATTAAAATAGAGATAAAGCCTGAAAAATTGTTGAACAAACAAAACCAGCTAGATGTTAAAAAAAAAAAAAACAGCCTTAATTGGCCAGTCGTGCTGGTTCATGCCTGTAATCCCAGCACTTTAAGAGGCCAAGGCGGATGGATCATGAGGTCAGGAGTTTGAGACCAGCCTGGCCAACATAGTGAAACCCCATCTCTACTAAAAATATAAAAAATTAGCTGAGTATGGTGGCGGACACCTGTAATCCCAGCTACTCGGGAGGCTGAGGCAGGAGAATCGCTTGAACCCAGTAGGCGGAGGCTGCAGTGAGCCGAGATTGTGCCACTGCACTCCAGCCAGGCAACAGAGTGACACTTCCTCTCAAGAAAAAAAAAAACAACAAAAAGATAATTGTGTAAACATAAGCCAATCAGATTTCTTTTTTATTTTTGAGACAGGGTCTTGCTCTGTTGCCCAGGCTGGAGTGCAGTGGCACAATCGTGCTTCATAGCAGCCTTACCCTCTCTGGGTTGAGCAATCCTTTTGCCTCAGCCTCTCCAGTAGCTGGGAGTGCTGGTGAGTGCCACCACACCTGGCTAATTTTTATTGTATTGTATTGTAATTTTTTGCAGAGATGGGGTCTCAATATGTTGCCCAGTCTAGTCTTGAACTTGTAACCTCAAGTGATCCTCCTGCCTCAGTCTCCCAAAGTCCTGGGATTACAGGCATGAGCCACTGGGGATTACAGGCATGAGCCACTGTACCTAGCCCCAGATTTCTTGATTTTATTTCCTCAGTTTTTTTTTTTTTTTAATTAAATGCTTGCTTCTGATGTTCTGACATTGGAACACTAACTTTCTGGTGGTCTGGTATTCCTCAATTCATAAATTACTTCTTACACAAATAAACTCTTTAAAATTTTATTGTGCTTCAGATTTTTCTCTAACAGAAATAATTGAGCTAATATATGTAAAGTACTTAAAACAGTACCTGGCACATTATAAACATTATATATTTGCTATTATTATCATTATAATAACACAGACTTTCTCTCTCTTTCTCTTTTTTACCTGAGATATTTACTGTCACGCATAGAATCCCTTAATGTTTTTACAAATTACAACTCTTGCTTATACAGCTGTATCAAGAGTACAGTAATGCTAGCATGTTGATGTTCATAGTCATCTTGAAAAAATGCTTTTAAATTATAGGATCATTCTAAAAAATGTTTAGAGCTAGCTGCCTTAGGTTTTACTGGTCCCTTATTAAATGGTTATATTAAAACTGTGTTAATTTTTTAGTGGGAACTTCAAAAAGAGAGACTTAAACCAAAGCTCATTTGAAACTTTTTACATTATCATTCTAATCTCCATAGACAGAAATAGTTAACGTGACTGGGCATTCCTCTGCCCTATTTATATTATGTCAACAACAAAATGATAGATGTAGATGTAGTTATTTGTGGAGAGGTCACTTTCCTAGGAACCATGTGTACTCAGCTCACATCCCAAAATAGAGAAGGAAGCAAGCAGTCAACACAACAAAACCAAAGCAAAACATACACAGAAAACAACAATAATGACAGCAAACCAAACCCTTTGTGAACATCCAGAATCAAAAGCCTGTAACTTCAGGCACAAAGGTTTATGCACTTTCCTCAAGAGGAAAAGACCCCACTCAGAGGGAAGTATTCCTTGTTCAAGCACTCTTGGTGTTTGCTTGTTTTGGTTTTAAATCCATAGTAGTGAATTACCAATAGGAGGTGGACTCAACAAGGCTGGCAATAATGTGGGAAAACAGATTTACAAGCTAAAATAATAATAGTGATATCAGCCCTGTAGCTGTTTGATCGTTTAGCATAACAGTTCTACATATCTCAAAAACTCTCAAGGGCAACCAGTTTCTTTCCCCCAAGATAGTGTAGCACTTTATAAACTCGAAAGGGCTATACTGTTATTAAAATCATCGGAAAAGCTTAAGTATCCAGGAATACCCTGAGGTTCTGTTTCTCCTGCCTCTGTTTTGTCTCTCTACATGTTTTTCTTGGGAAATCTTATTTAGCCATGTGAAATCAATAATCACAAGAAATTATGAACAATTTCTAGCCTTGAACTTTCATCTGAGCTACAGATTCTTACCTGTTCCCGAAGGAACTTCTCCAGGTGGTTAACTGACCCGTTACCTAACTCATCTCAAATTAAATTCATTATTTTCTCTTTTTTCTCCAAACCAGCTTTTCCCTTTCTGTTTTCTCATTTTGATTAATACGTCCCCATTCTCTCTATTGATCAAGCCAGAAACCTCTGGTTTACATCATCCTGTCATTCATCCCCACTCTCATCTAAATGGCCATCAGTCCTATTGATTATATCTCTGAAATGTTTCCAGAGTAGTCATAACTGATGTTATTTATGCTAAGCACTTCACACACGCATGTACACACACACACACACACAAACACACACACACACACAACCTAATTAATCTACAGACAACAGTCCATTTTACAGGTAAAGAAACAGAGGCATGTAGAACTAGCTTTCCCAAGGTTAGACGGCAGTAGGCAGCAGAGCCAGAGTCTGAACCCAGTTAATGCGACTCCAAGGCTTGTGAGGCCAACTCCTTTGCTGCTATGCTGTACATTGAAATCCATGATCTAATTTCCACTTTTTTGCTGCCGTAGTTTGAAATTCAGGTTCTTATCTTTGTGTGATCATTTTCACTCTTAAGAAGTACCACACACATGAGGAGGTACCCCAGAAAAAGTCTCCGCTCCACTTTTCTGGTTTCTCGTGCTTTCGTGCCATTTCTGGCTTTCCTCTTTGATAGTCCCTTTGGAGTGACTCCTTATTCAGTCCCCTTCTCTGAAAAATCTACTCTACTTCCACCTAGCCTTTGGATCTCATTTTTTGGGTCCTTTTTGACTCCATCAGTTCATCTCTCTCCCAGCCCCAGATTCCACAACTCCAGTTGGAGTCCTGAGCTTACCACTTTTCTGGGAGAAGACAAGCAATAGCAGTGGGCTCTTAATGAACTTCTCTGCCTCAGTCTTTCCCCCTTTGCAATCCATCTGGAGTTAATTTTTTTCTTTAAGGATAAAGGCGTTAATATTTTATATTGTGCTTCCTTTTTTTTTTATAACAGTAACTTATTTGTCTGGAACTTTACAGTTTACAAAGCACTTTGATGCCCACAAATTTTCCCAAATTTGTCTTAGGGGTGGAGTAATGTCAGAACCCAATTTACACTATATTCCCAAGGAGCTGCTTTGAAATCTGGAGAAGAAATATTGTTTCTGTGTGTGATATATGAAGATGGATATTTGCAGAGTCCTAACGAAGACTGTGCATAATTCATAATATGAGTGTTCACTAGAGTAATATATTCTGCTCTTCTTTATGCATAAAAATATCAAACAACTGGTTTTGGAAGTAGGACAGAATTTCCCAACCTTGACACTATTGATATTTTGAGCTGGATGGTTCTTTGTTATGGGACTGTCCTGTACATTGTGGGGGGTTTAGCAGCCTCCCTGACTTTACCCACTAAGTGCCAGTAATACCCACCCTCTTTCCAGTTGTGACAACAAATACTTTTCTAGGCTTTTATGGGGTGAATTGTGTTCCCTCAAAATTTGTATGTTGAAGTTCTAACCCCTACTAACTCAGAATGTGACTTTTATTTTTTTTGTAGATAGTGTCTTTAAGTTTAAATAAGGTCATTAATGTGGCCTCTAATTTTATATGGCTGTAGTCCTTATAAAGAGAAAATTTGGACATAGACAGGTGGAGGGAAGGCCACATGGAGACACAGAGAGAAGACAGCCATCTACAAGCCAAAGAGAGAGGTTTCCGAGGAAACCAACCCTGCCGACACCTTAATCTTGGAATTCCAGCCTCCAGAACTGTGACAAAATAAATAAATTTTAGTGGTTTAAGCCACCCAGTCTGTGGTACTTTGTTATGGCAGTCCCAGGAAACTAATACATTGCCAAATAAATGTCCTCTGAGGTCAAATCACAGTTGGTTGAGAATCACTGGACTGGGACATATGAATTTCCCACAGAAAAGTATTAGTTTTGCCTTTTTGATGAAAGAAAAAGTAAATTTCTTTTTTTTTTTTTTTGAGATGGAGTCTCGCTCTGCCACCCAGGCTGGAGTGCAGTGGCCGGATCTCAGCTCACTGCAAGCTCCGCCTCCAGGGTTTACGCCATTCTCCTGTCTCAGCCTCCCGAGTAGCTGGGACTACAGGCACCCGCCACCTCGCCCGGCTAGTTTTTTGTATTTGTTTTTTTAAGTAGAGACGGGGTTTCACCATGTTAGCCAGGATGGTCTCGATCTCCTGACCTTGTGATCTGCCCGTCTCAGCCTCCCAAAGTGCTGGGATTACAAGCTTGAGCCACCGCGCCCGGCCGAAAAAGTAAATTTCTAATGACCTTTTTTTTCCTTCAAAGGAGGGAATCTGAAGTACCTTCCCTCTCCACTTTCTTTTATACCAAAATCTCTTCTAGCAGATAATTTCATTACTTTATAATTGGACAATGAAAAGAAAAAATAAAAAGCAGACCAAAAGGCTAAAATGATGCACTACATCTAGGAGATGACTCTGGTGTTGTGTCATTGAGTGTGTTATGTCTGTTAAATAATTTGGAGCTGTGGCTGCACCTAATGGTTCCATAATAATTATACAGAAAATATCCCTCAGGCAACATTTCAAAAAAAATTTTTCCAGAAGTTTTAATTAAAAGAACTAGGTCAATTTCATTTCTCTCAGACAGAAACTCCCATTGTTGTCCCTACCTTGTGCAAAAATCAATAAACAGAAATATCTTGCAGTTAACATGGTGTGACCCTGGGACCCTTTCATGCCAACAGGATGAAATCTTCCTTTCCCCACCCACTTTTCATCTAATATCCTGAAGCACATGCAAAGGTTCTGAGTATAAATCATTTTACTATAAAGACACATGCACACATATGTTTATTGCAGCACTATTCACAATAGCAAAGCCTTGGAACCAACCCAAATGCCCATCAATCATAGACCGGATAAAGAAAATGTGGCACATATACACCATGGAATACTGTGCAGCCATAAAAAAGAATGAGTTCATGTCTTTTTTTATATACTTTAAATTCTAGGGTACATGTGCACAATGTGCAGATTTGTTACATATGTAACCATGTGCCATGTTGGTGTGCTGCACCCATTAACTCGTCATTTATATTACATATATCTCCTAATGCTATCCCTCCCTCCTCCCCCCACCCCCCAACAGGCCCCAGTGTATGATGTTCCCCTTTCTGTGTCCATGTGTTCTCATTGTTCAATTCCCACCTATGAGTGAGAACATGCGGCATTTGGTTTTCTGTTCTTGTACTAGTTTGCTGAGAATGATGGTTTCCAGCTGCATCCACGTCCCTACGAAGGACATGAACTCATACTTTTTTATGGCTGCATAGTATTCCATGGTGTATATGTGCCACATTTTCTTAATCCAGCAGGCCTGCCCTACAAGAGCTCCTGAAGGAAGCACTAAGCATGTAAAGGAACAACCGGTACCAGTCACTGCAAAAACGTGCCAAAATGTAAAGACCATCGATGCTAGGAAGAAACTGCATCAACTAACGAGCAAAATAACCAGCTAACATCATAATGACAGGATCAAATTCACACATAACAATATTAACCTTAAATGTAAATGGGCTAAATGCTCCAGTTAAAAGACACAGACTGGCAAATTGGATAAAGAGACGAGACCCATCAGTGTGCTGTATTCAAGAGCCCCATCTCACATGCAGAGACACACATAGGCTCAAAATAAGGGACGGAGGAAGATCTACCAAGCAAATGGAAAGCAAAAAAAGGCAGGGGTGCAATCCTAGTCTCTGATAAAACAGACTTTAAACCAACAAAGATCAAAAGAGACAAAGAAGGCCATTACATAATGGTAAAAGGATCAATTCAACAAGAATAGCTAACTCTCCTAAATATATATGCACCCAATACAGGAGCACCCAGATTCATAAAGCAAGTCCTTAGAGACTTACAAAGAGATTTAGACTCCCACACAATAATAATGGGAGACTTTAACACCCCACTGTCAACATTAGACAGATTAATGAGACAGAGTTCATGTCTTTTGCAGGGACATGTATGAAGCTAGAAACCATCATTCTCAGCAAACTAATGCAGGAACAGAAAAACAAACACTGCATGTTCTCACTCATAAGTAGGAATTGAACAAAGAGAGCACATGGACACAGGGAGGGGAACATCACACACTGGGGCCTGTCAGGGGGTTGGGGGTAACTGAGGGAAAGCATTAGGACAAATACCTAATGCATGCGGGGCTTAAAACCTAAATGATGGGTTGATAGGTGCAGCAAACCACCATGGCATATGTATACCTATGTAACAAACCTGCATGTTCTGCACATGTATCCTGGAACTTACAGTATAATAAATGAAAAAGAAAAAAGGTCAATTTGATCTTTCATCCCATTCCATTTCATGGGTTCAAAAAGCCGTTGCTGGTTGCTCATGATCTGAAGAATGGAGCCTGAATGTTGTTATCTAGCTATCGTATGAGGAAAGATAAAATGAGTTACTGATTTAGGAAAGAGAACAGGTTCTCAAATGACAGTTTTGCCACCATATTGTTGTTAGACCTTGGTCACTTTTAGGCTTTTGTGGACTTAACACCCTAATGTACTGTAACACCTATTTCATGCCACCATGTGAGGATAAAAGAGATAATGTAGGCAAATGCCCTTAGAGCAGCATCTGATACTTGGAAGGATCTCATCAGCTGTTGGTTGAAGTTTCCATGGTCCAGTCCTAATCCATTGGATTAGGCTTATTTCTCTCTAAACCCTTCCACAGTCTATATTCCAGTCAAACCAGACTACCTTTTATTCTCCCAATGGGTCCGGAGGTTCCCCCTTCGGATTGACACAAGAAGTACATTTCCAGTAAACTTTCTCTTCAAGAGAAGAAATCTGGAGAAAGATTGTCCTATGGGCTTCTGCACCCAGGCTTTGCTGGGGTTGTGCAGACTTGAGACACTACAAGTCAAGTGTCTGGTACAAGGTCCTGTCCAGAGGAAGCATTTCACCATCTCTCTCTAATCACACCTCCCGGCCTGCCTGCTTGCATCCCATTTGTTCCTCTTTTTTTTTTTTTTTTTTGAAACAGAGTCTCATTCTGTCGTCCAGGCTAGAGTGCAGTGGCATGATGTTGGCTCACTGCAACCTCCACCTCCCAGTTCAAGCATGTCTGCCTCAGCCTCCTGAGCAGCTGGGATTAAAGGTACATGCCACCACATCTGGGTATTTTTTGTATTTTTAGTAGAGATGGGGTTTTGTCATGTTGGCCAGGCTGGTCTCGAACCCCTGACCTCAAGTGATCTGCCTGCCTTAGTCTCCCAAAGTGCTGAGATTATAGGTGTGAGCCACAGCACCCAGCCTCCTTCCTCATTCTTAAGTGCTTGGCCACTTCCTGCTTCCACTCCTGCCCCCTCCATAGGTTGTTCTATATGGCAGCCAAACAGATTTCCAAAACAGAACTAGATAATTCCCTGGCACTACCTAAAATTCTCCAATGGATTCCTGTGCTTTCTTTAAATGATATGCAAATGCCTAAGCGTGGTTGACAGGGCCCTGAATGCTTGACCAGTGCCTAACTCTCCATCCTCATCCTGAGCCACTGGTCCCCCCATTCCTCCATCTACCTTGGTTATTATACCCACCACTGTGAAATTCCTCCTACACCCCAAGCCCTTCCCTTTCTCAGGGATTTTCTGTACATTTACTTCTGCTCATAATGCTCATCTGCACCCCACCATCCCTTCCAATGGCTGGCTCCTCTTCATTCTTTAATATCTTTTCTCCCCCCAGATAAGTCCTCTTGATCTTCCAATATAGAATATATCCTTTCAAAGAATATGTCCTTTCCTTGATCATCTTGCTGCCTCTCCCTGCCTCCCTCCTCTCCATTCTTTTCACTTAGAATAGTTTGTGGTTACATCTTTCTTTACTTACTGCCTTATTTTCTTGAATGCCATAAGGGGAAGGGGGTGCTGAATCACCAGCTTCTAACAGCATTTGGCACGTGGTTGAAACACAGTAAATACTCCTGTTGATTGATCAGCTGAATGAATGCTGCATCCTCTGGCACTATTCCCTTCCTTTCTTACTCTAGGAGGCTTATTTTTGATAAATATGTTTTTTGTGGGTCTGGGAGGATAGTACAGCAAGCAGATTAAGGATGTTAAAGATTACTGTATCTACCTTGTGTTTCCTTTAAACAGTTAGCTAAAATACACTTCTAAAAATTACCATAAATATTTATCTATTTATCAAGGAGACATTACTGAACAACTCATAGAAAAAATAAAAGGAAGCCAATAAAACGTATTAACTTTTGAGTTAATTTCCAGTTGAATGTAGAAGATGTAGAAATATGATTGTATTTTAAAATCAAATTGAGAGGACACAGATTCTACTCTGATTTGCGACTGAATAGTATGTGAGCCTGCACAGACACATAAACTTATTCCTAAAGTGACAATGTCCTTCATGAAATAGAAGAATCTTCACTTTCTTACCTTAGTGATACAGAGAATGTGAATGTAAGGTTTATAAAGCGTATTCTGAGCTTCTGTGAAGTGCCCACAATATAATTAATGAGTTCTTGTTACTTTTGCAATGCTTTCAAGCATTTTAAACCCAACACACAGGAGTAAAAACAGAAATGTAATTCTCCAAAAGAACAAAATATTACAAGATAGGCCCTGAATTGTATTTGGTGACCTATGTGTTTGTTTTAAACATTCCCTTTCTTAAACTAAAATAATCCCATAGATACTGATGTGCATTAGAAAAATGAGAGACAAAAAAATTTCCCCATGCCATACCTGGCACTTTAAAATTATGCTATGGGAATAATTTTCTAGCTAAAGTTTGTCTTTACTTCAATCTGGGACTTATTGACCAACACAGAAAAGATATCATTCAATTTCAAGTAAACAGTTTTCCCATTCAATTTAACCAAGGTTCCAGTAGAGGGAGCAGAGTCAACAATTAGAGAAGGGAGATCTTTAAAACTCAGATACCAGTGAAAAGACCAAATGCTGAATTAATTTGAGAAATATGTAAGACTTCATTTTCGCTCCCAATAATGTGGCTTATTTATTTGCCTTCCAAAAGCATAAAGTTGGTCATCTGTCTTTCCTTAACATCTACCATAGAACATTCATTCATATGCTGACAAGTGTCTCAAGAGCCAGTAAGTCACTGATGCACTTTCAAAAACAACCGAAGGTATAATAATTCACTGTTATTGGTTAATAAGTTACAAAGTGTAAGAAAATATAAAAATAAGTATAAAATTTAAAGTCTTTTTAGAACAAGTAATTCAAAATGTCAATGTAAGTTATATCCAATGTAAAATCAGTTATTAACTAAGAAAAGATGCAAGAGAAAAAAAAGAGCGTATCTCAAAAAGAAGAAGACCCATGTTTATATCTTTATAACGAACCTGTTAAAGTAACTGAGGTATGGGTGGGAACTCAAGAAGCACATATTGATGATTATGCTAAAGGAGCCACAGAGGCAAGGAGTTGTATCCACCATGAAAGAGTGAGTTTGCAAATATTACTATAAATGAAACAGTAGGAAATGGAGAGCTAATACTCATGGAAATTTACTACTAGTTGACACACGGCCAACTCCAGCTGCCCTAGAGTTGGGGCATGCACAGCTTGTGTGGCTGTGTTAGTGCCACTTACTATGTCCCTGGAAGTTAGTGTCATGAAAGGAGACCATCATTAAAAAGAAAAATGTCCAAGGCAATTAGTAGACTACATTATCAGCAGTAAGATAAGGATTTTATCAATTCATACAAAAGTGTGTAGTTTTAAATCTGTTTAATGAGTATGAAGCTTTTTATTTTATTTTACTTCTTTAAAATTTTATTCTAGGTTAAAATTATATATATGTACAATATATATTATATTATTAAATATATATATATTTTCATGCTTTTTAAAAGAACTACAAGCCTTATAATGAAGAAACAAAAAAGCCATTGGGTCCCTCTCCCACCCTTTCCACTCCTGATTCCCATTTCCCAGAGGCATCCATTTGTACCATTTAGCGTGGAGTCTCATAGGGGTCACTGTCTTCAGATTGTAAATCACCAGTCTTCTACCAGGGTGATTGTTTGTGGTGAGAAAACGGGTGGTGAGGAGGCAGTTGCCTGGCTGTGTGAGCTGAGAGATGTGTTTAACTGCTTATTATTAAGACTTTCAGTGGATCTTCCTATTTTTGCCAGTACTCTGACCTTCCAAAGTACCCTTTTTAGGGTTTTATGGCAGGAATTGGCTTGCTTCTTGACTTATTCCATGTCATTTTCTCCTAAGACATTTCACAAATTTGTTAATGTATCCTGTCTACCATAATTTCTTTCCTGTTTTCTGTATCTTTGTAGGTTTATGCTTTTTAACTTACTTTTCTGTCACTTGAGATAAACATTTGTTTAATCTGCTATATTTTTCTTAAGTTGGGCCACATACCAGTTATGCAAATATCTGCTTCTTTAGGTATAACGTTTTATTTTTCTAATCCATGCCAACCTGATTAAAAATAGCCACAACATATTCTCTCCATAACTTTGCTTGTAGTCACACTTAGGAACTTAGTTCCCAAAAGATTTATTTCCCAAAATCATGCTGAAAGTTCCAGCCTTGGCTGGGATGACTCATCTCCCTGCCAATAACTAGTTCTTTTGACCATAGTGTGGTGTCTGTTGTTTACCTCCTCTCCTGCCCTGACTTGGCTGTGGTGATGTGTCAAGATGCCATCAATGATCCGCCAGTCAGCTATTTTAGATGCTTAACTTTGGCATTTTATATCTGAGACCAAAATGTATTCAGAGCTCCACTGGTACCACCATCATCCATGCTACCACCATGGCAAATCCCACTGCCCTTGACCCAGACTTCTCCAGTTAGGCACAGTTCCTTTTAGATACTTCCTAGAAGTAGATGGACACTCCATGTAGATGGATCATTCCTCAGTCAGGCTTGAACCCCAGTGTAGACACACGTTGGGGACAAGTTAATCAATTTACTCAGAATGATCTCACTTAAAAGTTTGTATGCTTATGAAGAACATGTCCTTAACTACTGCACGTCAAGAAAACTGTCAATGCATTTTCCATTAGCTGGGAAGGGCTTCTTGAAGGAGATGGGATTTCAGTAGCTCTTTTTCAGTATCAAATGAAGAACAGTAATATGAGGTTGGTATTCAGAGGAAATGGTTGGTGTTCCAGGGAACCACTGGAACTGGTGGGTTTGGGTGAATTTACTGTCTACCTATTAATCTGGCTGACTGGATAGTGTCCTAATATTCCCTCATATGTGAGCTCCACTGAACCTTCTGCTCAAAGAGGACAACCTTCCTAAACAGAGGAACCCTGTGTGCCAATCCCCAACATATCAGTGATTTTTCTATCCTGTTAGAATCTTCAAGCTAACTCTCAAGGTTCGTCCAAGGAGGAAAGGATGTATAGAATAAAGGTCTTCATTTTCTAAGTAAGATAAAAATGGTAAAAGTTTCATTGTCCTCTCAGATTTAATATAAAACCTATCTTCCCATAAAAATCTCTCCCAGATCTTAGCTGATTAGGAATTAATCTCTTCTTCCACTAAACTCTCTGAGAATTTTCTTTTTACTTATATTGAACCGTTAATCACAACCTTTCTTTTGTCAGGGTTCCAAGAGGCCCTGACACTTAAACTGAGTCTTGAAAAGAAATATCAGCTATGATAAGGGAATGAGTGAGAGAAGGAAAAGCATTTCTGGTAGGAGAACAGCATGTACAAGAGCATCGCAGCGTAAGAGAGCAGGCTGTTCTGCAGCAACTACAACAGGTTGGCATAGTTGAATGGAAGTGCCAGTGTTGCAACACCACCCATTAGGAGGCCTGAAAAGCATCAACAGCCAAGACCAGATCAAACTGGCCTCAAATGTCACATTGAGAAGTTCAGACTATCCTGGAGGCTCTGGGAGCCACTCTAGGACTTTAAGCAGGGAAATGACATCATCTTTGGATTTAGTAAATCTCTTGGGTGGCAGTTATTTTTCTTTTCTTTTAAATTAAAGACGTATAAAGGGAACAATGTTTTAATTTTGGAGATTGTATAGTATGTTTTAGTTTATTTTCCTTCTTTTTTGACAGTGAGCATTTTTTGTCATTTTTGTGTCATTATTCCATATTAATTTTGAATTAGACACACTAACAGGCTTAAATTAGAACAATTCTTCACACGTTCTTTCATTTGTGGTCAAGCAATCTTCCTAGAAGCATTTCTGGGAGACTTACACGTCTGCCAGCCTCAGACTGGCTGTGAGAATCCTCTTGAACCCTACTTGCAATTCCAATTAGTCATAGATCAAAACATTAATGTGGACAGATTAAAGCAGAAGCCCTCATGCTTTGTTTCCTAATATCATCTGTCTTTGCTTTGAAAAGCACACCAACGGAATCTTCTGCATCTGTATACCCCAAAGGCAATTTAATCTCCCTTGGCCAACATTAAAGCTTTAAAGTAACTCTATGCTATTATGTATTTTTCCTCCTTTTCCAAGTTCAAGATTATATAATTTACTTTTTATCAGACTCATTCTAGAAGACGATCAGTTGCCACATTGTTTATAGTTTTGAACATTATCTAAAAGAAGCCCTACAAGCTTAAAATTAAGTAAATTGATTTTTCCACATACTGTCATGTGAAATTGAACACAGGCAAGGACATAATCTAGAGAGTATTCACATATGTTGCTTTGTAATACATTTACTAATGGTAGCATTTTAAAGGATTGGGGAAGTAAACCATCCGTTTATAAAACTTTAAATACCAAAATAACTTCTCCCCACTTACTGGGTTGATTTTAAAATAGATTTTTCTGTAGGTGTGGGTCTCCCACCTTAAAGCTTATCCTTTGAAGTACCAAGACATTTTCAATGTTAAAAATTGGTATAGGAATATTTTAGTAATTTATTCTATAGTTTACCATCTTAAAAAGAATTTTAATTTTTCTTATCATTCATGGTCACCATGTTCCTGCTTGGGAGCAACTTTTGAAACTAATGAATGAAATCTCTGGGATTCTTTGTTCACACACCAAATGGTGATAGATAGCTTTGTTTTATCTTTTGGATCTAATTTCTGAATTCTTTCTCCTTTGCTGTTTTTTGGGTTGTTAATTGATAAATCCTGCATTTATCAATGAAAAGCAAAAGGGATTTTTTTTTGTATTTAGTTTTTAAATAATTGAAATACATATTCAACATACATTCAAAAGCCAAATAAGAAAGCTTATCTGGATTATATGTAAAAGAAAACAAATAGGATGTGAAAGAGATCCCAGGGCTAATTTTTGAAGAGATTTTAGTGTATGAGATTTGTACAGTAATATTTGACACTCAGCATCCTATTTCAACTCTTGGATCTGTTTTAAGAGGCTGAAGTTGCAAGAAGACTGACCTCTGGGAAAGTGAGGTGTTGTTACTTAGCTGCTTGGTAGGATGGTAAACTGACTCTAACTTTCCAATGATTGCAAATGAATACAGAGTGTATTACTTCAGGATTTGAGGATATATAGACAACTGTTCTGTAATTACATTTGTTTTATATATCATAATAAAACACTAGTAATCTGGTAAATTGAATAATCATATTCTTAAAATTAAGGATGACTTAAATTATCACTCCAAATTTATCCTTCTTTTTAAACCAAATTCTAAATTTTATATTTATATTTATTTACTTATTTATTTAATAAAAACATTTTGTAGACACAGGGTCTCAATATGTTGCCCAGGTTGGTCTTGAACTCCTGAGTTCAAGCGAACCTCCCACCTCGGCCTCCTGAAGTGCTGGGATTACAGGCATGAACCATTATGCCCGGACTTAAAATTTTTTTTTTTTAATGAATAAAACAGACAGGGCTGTGGAAATTAACCAAAACTCCATTCATTTTTCAATTTCTTTCTGAAAACTCAGCTTGTCATATTAATTCATTTAAAGTCCTGCCATTCATCATTCAACAAATTAATAAAGAACATTTTTTAAAGTGTTGAAAAGATGCTAATTTATAAACCTATGACACAATTTCCTCCAAAATCATAATTCATTCACTTATTTATTCACTCAACCAACATTTCTATAAATGTTGATTGTTAGAATCTTCTGTGTGCCAGATCCATGATGTGCCGGGAATGCAAGATCCTGTAAGACATGGCCACTGTTAAAATCTTTCAGACTAGATTGTAGTCTCTTTGAGGGTGAAGATTTAGCAAGAATTAAATACTAAAATCTGATTATGTTCATATATGAATTATTGATAGCATAGTATATGTGAACTGAAACTTGTATCACTCTATTCGTTGAATACTCACTCTTGGGGAGAGAGAATTTAACCTAAAGCCATAAAGTTTGCTCCCAGATGTTCCAAGTGAATTCTGCTATCCACTTAGGATTAGGTTTGCATTGTCCTTTTTGATCATAGAATGTGCTTTATACAATCAACTTGTGCTGTGGTATGCATATGCCATGTGTAACACATATTTTGCTACTGACTAGAGTGATGGAAGTCAGATGTTAGAAACTGTTGTTTAGCCAGTATTCTTAATAGTGTTACAATGCCAGTGTTGAGAGACAAGGATCACACCCTTGTGGTACGGATCTCCCAGCCCTATCCTTTCTCAGGTTATGTTTGTTTAACAACATTCTTGAAACAAAGGCTTTGCCTATTTTCCATTTCAAAAGAATATTTCTTCTTGTAAAATCTCACACAAGATAGGAGGACATGTTGTAGTTGTTTGATGTGGAAGATATGTTTGAATAAGGACAGCTTTGTGAAATCTATTATATCCACCGGGGCAGCTCTCCCTCGGAGTGATTTCCCTATTTACTGGGTAGGTATCTGTGGGCATACTTGCTTCAGGGACAGCCTGGTGTCCTGGAAAGAACACTGACCTGGAGGTCAGAAGGCTTCTGTTCTGCCATGTATGAAGCATGGAAACTTGAGCAAGTTACCTTGTGCATTGGTTTCCTTGTTTATAAAATGGGGATAATAATAGTTATCTCATAGGGCTATTCTAAGGTTTAAATGGCATTATAATGTTTGTATATGAATGCATTTTGTCATGAATTGTACATGATATATATGATTAGTATATAAGTAGTAATAAGCATACTTATTAACTAAAAATGTTATATATGCTGCAGGCATATCACTATGTTTAAAAAAGTTTCAATAAGTTTTTGAGGAACAGGTGGTGTATGGTTACATGAATAAATTCTTTAGTGGTGATTTCTGAGATTTTGGTGCACCCATCACCCAAGCAGCGAACACTGTACCCAATGTGTCGTCTTTTATCCCTCACCTCCCTCCCACCCTTTTCCCTGAGTCCCCAAAGTTCATTTTATCATTCTAAAGCGTGTCACCTTTTTGGAAAGCACTAAGACAAAGACAAGCATATGAGAATATGTTGTTTTTTCCCTCGTGATTCAGAATATACTACATACTCTTTTAGTAATAATGATAGCTAATATTTATTGAGTGCTATTACAGCACAGGCACCGTGCTTGGCACAATCAATCTCCATAATGATCCTTTGTGGTGGGTGCTCTTATTACTCCTGTTTTATAGGAAGGAAACTGAGTCACAGAGAAGCTAAATATCCTGCCCATGATCACTAGCTGGTAAATTGTGGAGGATTCAAAACAAACTTGCTTAGAGCCCTCACTCTTAAAAACAAAACAAAACAGCTGTATTGAGCTATAATTCATATACCATACAACTCACCTAAAGTATTACAATTCAGTGATTTTTAGTACATCCACGTAGTTCTTCAACCGTCACCAAAATCTAACTTCAGACATCTTCATCACCCGGAAATCCCATGTCCATTAGCAGTCACTAACCAGTCCAACATCCTCCTACTCCTCAGTTCTAAGCAACATAATCTGCCTTCTGCCTCTAGTTCTGTCAGAATAGATTTGCCTATTCTGGACATTTTGTACAAATAGACTCACACACAAGGCTCATTCATATTATATCAAGTATCAGTACTTAATTTCTTTTAACTGCTGAATAATATTCCATTGTGTAGATATACCACACTGTATTTATCCATTCAGTTGGTGACATTTGGGTTATTTCCATGTTTTGATAGAGCCTTCATTCTTACCCATTATGGTTGACTTCATTATTTATTAATCATTTACTATTATTAAAACATTTTGATTATTAGGTAGCTCTGATCATTTACCTTCCTGATAAAAATAATTTTTAATTCATTAAACACTTACTGAACAAATACTGTGTACCAGATAGGTATGTCAGGGACCTGAACAATATTCCTGTCCTCATGGGGGGGGAGACAAACAAATAATTATGAAAGTGGTAAGCGCTCTAATAAAGATGTAACCAAAATGCTGCGGGAGCTCAGTGGAGGGGACCATACTTCAGACAAGGGGAACATGGTTAAGATGGGGCAGAAAAGCTCCATTGAGGGGTGGCCTAGAGCCAAATCTAGGGATGAAGAGGGATCATCTAGGTGGAGTAGAGTGAGGAAGACAATCTTGGCCTCATGTGCAGGGACAGCACATGTCCTGTCAGAGATGGTTTGTTATAAGGTGTCCATGAGGCAGTGCAGAAAGTTGAGCCTGCCTGGAGATGGGGTGGGAATAAGATTACAGCAAGATTTATAGGCTGCGTTTAGATTTTATCTCATACTTTAGTGTTTCCCGAACTCACTATTTAGCTATATAAGGACAGTAACTTAAATATGATTCTATATACATTTGTATATGTGTGTGTATACCCACCCACCTACATGCATAAAGACATATATGTGTGTATGTAGGCATATCTATAGACCTATGGATATATATTATTGGACTCAAATTACCTAGGGAAGTTAAATAAAAGTGGAAAAGATCTATCTTTACCCATAAATAGAAAACCAGTATCATCTGTCATACATGGAAGGAAACTGTTAAAGTGTATACAATAAAACCAAAAAAATGTTAATAAATTCTAGTTAGATTCCTAGTTAGCTCTTGCCAAGTCAAACTGAGCCTGAAGCCTGTTCTCCCTTTGATAAAAAGGGAATTTAGTGAGAGCAACAGAGGTGTGGAAGACAAACTAACCCTCGCTAAGACTTTCTCATTGATGAAGCCAGAGTTCTGAAGGGAAATTGAAAAGGGAGCAACTTTCCCTTCAGGTGATAAGATGTTTTAGACTTCATGACGCAGTACCAACTAAGATCATTTTGAATACCGCTGGTGGTATGGGTACACCCAGGAGGCACCGCAGGTTTTTTAGCAGAGGTAGAAATGTCGCCCTGGTGGTGGCCTGGGAATGAATTAAAGGACAGTCAGCCCATAAGGGGCCACTTCAATAATCCAGGTGAGAAGGGAGGACAAGAATGGGCCCTGCATACTGGAATGTGCGTTGTGCGATAGTACTCTGCCTAGAGGTGAGCCTTCATTAGGTTCCGGCTTTTAAAAGAAAGAGCCTAACTGACCACAAGACTTTCTAGGTGTTGGCGGGTGGGGCAGCGGGGAGGCAGTGGGATTTAAGGCACTTGTGTAAAAACCTTTCCTTCCTTCATGGCACTGGGCCTTTAATTGTTACCAAGGCAGTTAAGTGGGGGCATTTCTTCCAGGGTTCAGGGGAGGTGTGGCCGACTGAAGTGGGCCGAGAAGCGGCTCTAAGCCTTCATGCGTTTATCCTTTCAGCTTCCACTTCACTGGATTTTCTCAGTTTCTCCGCTTTGACCTCACCCCCATCTCCTGGCCCTCTTGGCTTCTTTGTGTCAGTGTCGCTTTCTGTCAGATCACTGTCAGCGGCCCAGGGAAATGGACAAACAAGGCCAGAGCGTGCTGCTCCTGAACCGCACTGATTCCCACTCCCAGCGCCCACGCGGAGGCAGGCAATTGGAGTGACAGGCCCGCCCAGCACACAGTGACTCATCTCAGCCTCTAGGATCAGGCCAGGGGACGCCAGGGGTTTGCCCTGTTTATGAAATCACCTCGAGATTCCACTGAAGTTAGTAGCAGAAGGCAATGACAAAGTGTGAAGTGAGGCAATTCTAATCCACATTATGACTGGGTAATATTTTAAAATTGCATTCAGATTTTTACCCTATGAAGAAACGTTTTAAATATAATCTCTTTGGAAGTGGGTTACTTTTCAGGCTGAATAAATTTACCTGGCCAAACACCAAAGGCAAAATGCTCAGAGAATGAATGTAGAAGGAAAATGATGCCCACAGTCATTCTGGAAGTAGAAAATAATCTCCACGTTAAAACTAAACATAAATTTAAACTAAACTAAAACGTAAAAATTGAACAAAATCTAAACACCTTTAGAAAGCATCAGTTCTCTTTTTGAACAATGTGACATTACACTTTTAATATTTAGGGGGGCTATTTACAGCTCCTATATTTATACAAAGGTAATTGAGAAAGATATTCTCTACATACATAATTGTTTTGCAAGAGTTTATCTAATTCTCACTGACAAACAAAATTATGAGTACTTTCTGAACCCAGAAATATATTACTCCTTTTCTGAGCCCCGTGTTTTAGCAATTTAGCAAAGATGTGGAAAAACAGGCAGGAAAGAGAAAACTCAACAACATGTCCACGCACCAAAAAAAAAAAAAAAAAAAAAAAAAAGAGGCTACCACAGAGATTCTTCAAAGTTGTCTTCTGTAGTGGGAGGATTTCCTTTAAATCCTTTTCAAAAGCATATGGCTGGCTTTGAAAGCTTAAATGGCATTTGTCAACCATCAGTAAATCTTTAAAATTGTTTCCGCAAATAGGCCAACTCAGAGTTTCGGCTTTTCCCATTAATCTTTAGGTAGGACCACTGAAGACTTTTTCAGAGCCTAGATAATGCCTTGATTAAAAGGCTCATTCAAGAGGGAAGGCTTTAGCATTCACCTTGGGTACATAGTCATTTCTCCAGGGTATTCATGGGCTGTTATTTCAACTCTGCAATTGTGCCCCAAACAAGACATTTTTTGCCACAAAGCTTTGGGTAGAGACATTCTTTAGTGAATTACTGAAACTTTGCCCTTCTATTTGTCACAGCTTGTTATTTTTTATCAAGAGAAATCAGTGCAAATAGGAGACTCAGACTGACAATTTTACAACTGTTGCCTTTAAAAGCTGACAACATTTTATTTTATTTTTCCAAATGCCCTGGTAGTCTTGCTAAAATTATATGTACCTGTCTGGGTACTGTCTTGCCTACCAGTTTGTCATTTACAGCACAGTTTCTGGCCATGAAAATAAATATAGAAACAAATTAAATAGATGAAGGCTAGAGCATTAAAAATATTCAATTACCCTTTTAAACTCTCACAATATTTAGTGAAATTTAATCGGCTTATCCCACATTAATATGACATAATGTTCCTTAGCCTATGTAATATTTTTAAAAGCATTTCTCTCAACTTTGTGAGAATTAATAAGGAATCAGATAGACTCTGTGAAATTCTTAGATGGAATGTGTTTTGCAAGTTTAAACAATAAAATACTTCGAATTTTCATGAGGTTAACATACACCCATCTCTAGAACTTACAGCATTCCTATGGAAATGACATGAAAAGAACAAGTAGTTTCTAGGCAGAATATTCAGAATTATGGCAACTAAAATTACTATTGCTTGCAACCTGCCAAATTGGCATCATTTGTCCACTGAAAATATTAGTTTTGATCTCTACCATCATTCTAAGATATTTTTGATATTACTAATTATTACTGAAGTTACGTGTAGCTAATACTTTCCTTAGCAAACACTGCTATCTGGCAAACAAACAAACAGACAAATGAAACAACTTTGATTTCCCCAAGAAAGATAGTGATAATCAGAAACAGAGGAAATGACAACCAGCCATTCCTGATGCAGATGTTAAAAAGGACAGCAAAGAGGGAGTACCTACTATCTTCAGTACTGGGTTCCTGCATTTATTATGCCCCCAGTTCTTCAGTCCAAATCCCCTCCAAAGGCACTTTCTCATCAGTGAAATCTTGAACAAGTCTCTCTCAAATGTACAATTATCTTCACTACCTTATAAAGTAACTTTAAAACTTCAGCCTTCTGGAAGCAAATTAGAATGGCCATGAAAGCTGAAATTCTCTTGGAGTCCTGGGGAAAGTATAGGCTTTGGAATCAGACAGATCTCTTTTCAAATTCCCTCGCTCCACTATTTATTGGGTTTGTGACCTTGGAAAATTCCTTAACTTCTCTGATTTCTTATTTATGGAATAGAAAAAACCCCACCGGTTTGATGTCAGGAGTAAATAAGTTAACATATGGGAAGTCTGGCAGATTATAAATGATGACTATTTTTGTTAAAAAAAAAAAAACAAACAAACCTGGTCCACATTATTTGCCTTTTTGCCTTCCTCATCCTCCAAGCATTCAGACCCTACCTTACATAACTATCTTGGTAACTCTCATTATCACTGAAGATTCACTACAACTTTAAAGTCAGATGCGTTCTCTCTATTTCCAAGGAGGACATGTTACCAATTTCACAAAATAAGTAACTCCCGAAAGAGCCATCGTTATGTTCCTATCTCCTCAGTTTCCTTAAATTTAGGAAACCTGAAAATGACAACCAGACCTTAGATACCAAAGGAAACCATTTAATTTTTTCAATTCTTTATAATTTTCCAGCTCTTCCTTAGCTACTACTCATAAAAAAAAGCCATGGAAGACAGAGGAAATTATTATCACATGTATTATAGGATCAATTTTTTTTTTTTGGCAGGGAATCCAACTGCAAAATAGTATGATCGTGAAGAATTATGGATGCAGAACATTCTTTTTATCCCCAAAATAAGTGAATTTTTTATTTAGTCTGCTACATTTACTTTCCATTTCTTCATCTTCTTCCCATTCAATTTAAATAAGTCAATGCAAGGTGACTTCTTTACATGATATTCTCAACTTTACGCCACCTAGTATTTTACCAAGCCAGGAATCCTAAAGAACTATAAGTTTAGTAAAAACACCTTAAATGTTTGAACTCCATTTAATAAAATAAAATCTTTGCTAAAATGAAATGATGGAATGTTAAGCCCTTTCAGAGTTGATGATACAGAAGAAACATAATTTCATAATCCTCCTTGCTCCTTTGATTTGCCTCTTGATTCAGAAAGAAGGATTATGCCAGTATATTTTGTCCTTATTCTAAAAATACAAACAAAACAAAACTGTTCTATTCAATGGATAATCCTCATAACTGTCTGTCTAGATGCTGTAATTCATGACTTTCTACTTCTACATAAAGGCACAGGAATCACTGAAGTACACCAGCCATCTAGTTGGTGGCACCTTGCCAGTCCTCCCAGGTGCAGTGCTGGATAAAAAATGATCTCATTCTATTGAGTTCTAACAGTGTGCTAGACATTGTGCAATGGAAAGGAGTATGGAACAGGTGCAATTGCTGCCTTTGAAGAGTTCACAGTTGAAGACCAACAAAATACAGTGGCTGCTGTTGTTTCACTGAATTATTTTTATTTAGACTTTCCTGAGTGGTTAGGAAGTGGCCATTTGATAATTTCTGTGCTTTGGATTACCAGAGACTTCTTGTTGTCTCATTTCCAGTTAATTAGTTTATGTTACCTGAAAAAGGAGTCCTGAGGTAAGTTTCTAACAGAGGAATTGAAAAACATCCTTCTGCCAGGTGTTAAATAGCGAGAGTTTACCTGATGGACATGGAGACTATAAATGCAGGAAGAGAGGAAGTTTATGCAGCTGGATGGGAGATGGAGTTGGGCTAGTATGGTAGTATTCCGAGGCTGTTCTGTAATTCCCTGAGGAATCCTAGTACTAGGAAACTGAGTTTTGTTTAAAGCACAGAGGGAGGAAAGCCAAGGATCATAAACATTCTTTGGAGCAGTAGAAATGCACACACATACGATAAAGACAGGAAAGGAACTGACTAGAAAGTTAAAGGAGCCTATGAAACAGAAAAGCAGGAAAATGGAAAAGAAAGAGAAAGTCTGAAATAATTTTTAGGATCCTACTGAGGGTTGGCCATTTTCAGAATAGTACCACCTTACTGTGGTGAGCCCACTTTCGTGATTCTCCTAAGAATGACGGCAGTCTTGCCTGTTCACTCCCTCTTCCCAACTAAATCCTTTCAGACCAGTTTTAGGAGATGTTAGGGTATGCTGTCCAGTCACCCCCGCTTCAGGACTGAGTCACTCATTCCTGCAGCTGGAGCTCCAGCTGAGCTGCCTTCGTGAACGATTAAAGACAGCCTCCTTGCCCAAGGTCATACTTCGAGGAGGGACTAGGGAGGGGGATGCCTGCATCCAATAACTGGTCAGTCTGAAGGTATGAAGGGACATTTCTGAAGGGCCACTCCATGCCAGAGCTCCCTGTAGTATTGGTGGAGGATCTTGTGACTTCATCTCAGTTTAACTTCTCCCTCTGCCCAATCCTGCCTTCTTCAGTCCTCCATCTCTCTGCAGGTTTGATCCTGAAGGTATACCCCAGGAGATTCTTTACTCAAATCTCCAACCCCAAGTCTGCTTCCCAGGAAAACTTTTTAACCTACACCCCTGTTTTCTGAACATAAAAATCTCATGCCAACTTTGAATGTTCAAAGACATTTTAAATTAAATATCACTATTAAAATCAAAACAACTATGATATTGAATGTATTTATTAAAACAACAGATATATCCTCTAGCCGGCTGAAACTCTCTTTAATACAGACTTATGATTATTTTCCTTCTGTCTACTCTAGGGCCATAATTGTAGCTTATGTGATATAATTCTGATTTTTCTTAACTGAGTTCATTTTTTTGTCTCTTTCAATCCATCTTCTAGATCAACCTGGGGCCCTATGTCTCCTCTATTTGTGTTTAACCCTTCTGGAAAGTCATCATTTTCCTAAAACACTTATTAAGTGTATTTCATGTCCTGTATTTCTGAATATGTCAGATACCCCTAACCAGACTGTATTCTTCATTTGTAGTTCAAAGTTGATTCTGGGTACTGCTCCTGGGTCTGTGATAAATATGTGGACATACAAAGATTCATCCCTCCCTCCTTCCTGTCCTCCTTTCTTCCTCTTATTCAACAAATATTTACTTGGCACTTATGTGGTAGGCATAGTATTAGGCTCAAGGGATTCAACAGTGAACAAGACAGATATAATTCCTGTCTTTTTAGAGTCTTCCTTTGGGATATTTTTCATGGAGACAAACATTAAGCTGGTCATAATGCAAGTAATTATTTAATTACATTTGTAAATATTGTGAAGGAAAATAAAAGGTATTTTGATACAACATACATGATTTAAAGAATCTTTTATAAACTGACATTTAAGTCCACCCTACAATAACATATTTTTGCAGAGGTTTCTATATTCCTTTGGCCAAAAATTAACACTTCAAAAAGTTATCAGTTAACCTCTCAGACAGTATTTTTTTGCCTATACTGACAAAGGCCTTCTTTTAAACTTTTGGTTTGAAAGTCAGGTAGGATCAAGACCTTTTACATGGTCATTTGATGTACTAGAGATTATGTATATACACACATACATATGTGTACATATACATATATTATAATTTATATATGCTAAAATATATTCCAATAACCTGTAGATAAATAATAAATGCAAGAGAGCCATTTGTTGCAGAGATACTAATCTTTACAAGTATACAAGTAGAATGATCAATTACCTTGTGTTAATATTTTCTTTAGTACTACCGTAAATTGGTCTCAAAGCTACTTAGTCAAGTAGGGATTTGGAGAGACGGATTTAAATAATCATCATTGTCATCATAATGGTTGACATTTATTGATTGTTTGCTATCTGCTAGGTGCTGTACTGAGTATTTTGTTGAACCAATCTCATTTTATCCTCTACAGTGAGTACTATCACTGAAACATTTTATAGATACGGACACTGAGATTTAGAGAGACTTAGTAATTTGTTCAAAGTCACACATCAAGTAAGTGACAAAGCTAAGATCTCAACCCAAATGCTTCTAATGCTAAAGCCTAGGTAAACCTCTTGACTGAAGCTAAGAGAATACACAGTCTGAGTCTACTTTGGGTCACTTCCTAAAGCTGTGGAGCTGTCCACTGCACAATTCCTTGAGTTGTGCAATCCAGCAATCTTAATCACTGTGTCAATGTTCAAGAACAGATGCTCAGGTTTTTCTGGAGGTGGTACCCGGGAATGTGAACTTTTTTTTTTTTTTTTTTTTTTTGAGACAGAATCGTGCTCTGTCGCCCAGGCTGGAGTGCAGTGGCGTGATCTCGGTTCAGTGCAAGCTCTGCCTCCCGGGTTCATGCCATTCTCCTACCTCAGACTCCCGAGTAGCTGGGACTACAGGCACCCACCACCACACCTGGCTAATTTTTTGTATTTTTAGTAGAGACAGGATTTCACCATGTTAGCCAGATGGTCTCGATCTCCTGACCTCGTGATCTGCCCGCCTTGGCCTCCCAAAGTGCTGGGATTACAGGTGTAAGCCACCGCACCCAGCCCAGGAATGTGAACTTTAAAAAAATCCCCATGAATGATTCTGATTTTTGCCCCAGTTGTAAACTACTGGGCTGGAGTATAAATGCACTCAGATATTTATAGAATTTTACTTAATCTATTGTAAAGTGACTAAATGTGCTAAAACCATAATACTAAATTTTTAATAAAATAGAATCACAGTTGAAGTTTTTAAAGTATGGCTTTGCTTTTTGCTGATTTTATACTAACTTGTAAAGGCATTAGCCTAGTTAGTGACACAATTCATATTAAAAATTCAAGCCCCTTAATGCCCTATCCATATACGACATGACTACTTTGGTTTGGGTTTTCCCTGAAGAGCAGTTGGCAGGTGAGAGAAGTAAGATTATCTGGGATGTATTAATGAAGTGTTTTGAAGCCTTGGATGAAGATGTTGGATTTGAAGCACTGGACAATGTTGCAGCATGATGGGTCCTTAAGTGAGGTGTGGCACAGTCAAAGCTGGCAAGAGAAAGATGGAATTAGTCAGAGTGCAAAGCTTACACCAGTGGGGCCATGAGAAGAGTGAGGAGAAAATTGCGGTGGTCCAAATGAGACTTGCCTGACATGAATGCACCATAAAAGATGATTGGCATCTATTGGATGAGACGATTACTCCCAGCCATTGATGAGGAGATGGTACTTGAGAAGAGCTTGCAGGAAGGACTTTTACCCATGGGAGAAACTGGTGAGAGCAGAGACAGGAGAGGAAAGTAGAAGCAGGTTAGAAAAATGGAGCCCAGGCCGGGCGCGGTGGCTCAAGCCTGTAATCCCAGCACTTTGGGAGGCCGAGACGGGCGGATCACGAGATCAGGAGATCGAGACCATCCTGAACACGGTGAAACCCCGTCTCTACTAAAAATACAGAAAAAAACTAGCCAGGCGAGGTGGCGGCGCCTGTAGTCCCAGCTACTCGGGAGGCTGAGGCAGGAGAATGGCGTGAACCCGGGAAGCGGAGCTTGCAGTGAGCTGAGATCTGGCCACTGCACTCCAGCCTGGGTGACAGAGCGAGACTCTGTCTCAAAAAAAAAAAAAAAAAAAAAAGAAAAAAAAGAAAAATGGAGCCCAGTCCAATTTTCCTGAACATATAGAAAACTTGAAAAGAGAGTATGGAAAAATAAGGCCAGAAAGGTCAAATCTTAGCATTTTATAGCTAGGAGGAGCTTTAGCTTTAAATTAACCTAGGATTTCCATCTGCTAATGAAGATACTAGAGAAGGAGATATTAAATGACAGCCATTCAGAGGCCTAGTTGACAGAGGAAACTCTCTCCAGACTCTCAGTCCTGCATGAGTCTGGCTGTTGGAGCACAGCTAGGTATGATTTGAGCTGATTGTAGACATCTTGCATGCAGGGCTACGGATTTGGAGTTTTCCCATCCCTGGGCATTGGTGGAGCTTTCTGAGCCGGGAAGTGACATGATCAGCATGCAGTTTAGAAAGACTGATTTGGCAGTGGTACACGCATGAGAAGAGAGGGAGGTTAGGAGGCTGAGCAGACATGTGCCAAGCACAGTTAACAGGGTCTATTAACCCATTTTACAGATAATGAAGCTGAGCTTTGGACCATGGCCAAATTCACACCCGGCAGATTCCAAAACTTGTGCATTTAAGGCAGGATTCTTATTCACCCCACTTCAGATGGGACAAGGGGATGGTCATCAGGGTGCAATGCTGGAGAGTGGTCCAGGATGATTAAGGACTAAGAAAAGGCCATTTGGACTAGACAGTAGGAGGTAGGAGGTCATTGGTGGCATTTAAGAAAGAGTGATTTAAGTTGAATGGTGGAGGTGGCAGGCTGATTTCAAAAGGGATGAAAGAGTGACTGGGTGGTAATGAAATGGTGGCAATGAATATGGCCTTCTCTTTCAAGAATGTAGGTAGAGAGGGGAAGGAGACAGAATGGAAACAATTTGAGGAAATTGAAGAGCATAGGAAAGACGCTTTGATATTTGAAGTGAGGAATCTATCATTCCCCCAATAGAAAATATGTATATAACACTTATATGTGCCAAGTGCTATGCTAGTGGGGAACATGATAATAAATAGACTAAAAGGGGGAAATAGAGGATGCTATGGTGATATCTTTAAATGGAAATCCCTTTATCAAGTAAAATGCCAAGTTACTAAATTTAATACAGTATGAAATGATATTAACCTTTAGATTTCAAATGTCTGGAAGAGAATTAACTGATATTATCTCCATTTGTGTCCTCCATAGCACCTTAAATAATTCGTTCGCAATAAAAATTTGCTGAATGAATAAACTATTGGTCCCAGGAGATAAAAGGGAATGGAATGACAGATTATAGATTCATGATAACTTTGGAAAAGAGGCAAACACGTCCCTTCTGAGATATGAGGAAGGGGGGCAGGGCAGACACATAGGTCATCAGAAGCCCGGAGATCTAGATAAAGCTAAACTGTGGTTTCCGCCTGCTATGCTTACTACCAGAAAAGGTGCAAGACAGATTATAACCCCCAAATGTAGATGCTGTGGCAAGGAGAGTGGATAAGGAGCAATTCCTGGGAAGATCTGTCATGGTTCTGTTCTCAGCAGAGCAATGATTTCTGAAAGCCTTTCGAAGTGGGTGGGATTGAGTTTCAAGATAATGGCCTAGTTGAGTGTTATGTAGAAACCATTCATTCATTCACTTATTTTGTAGGGGTAGGGTTGAGCAAAGATGTGGAGAAGTAAGAAAACTATCCCTGTTTTACAATAGGAAATGGAAGCGCTGTGTAAGGCAGGATGAAATGGAAGTCACTATGTAGGAGAGGAGGAAGAATGGGGATGGATGATTCCTGAGAAAATAAGCAAGTTATAGAGGAATCCCAATCTGATTCTGCCTCCACTTTTCCACCGGTTCAGGGACACATAATGCCTGTGGGTTAAACATGACATTAATTTGCAAGCTAAGCATCACTTACTGTATATAAAGTTAATCCAGGGGGATGCATGCACTAAAATGAGCACTGGATGAATTCTCATTTAGCAGAAGATATAACAGATAGCAGAAGACAAAACAGATCAGGAAGAGTTAAATGATACTTGCCAGTCATATCGTTAATCAATGACAGAGTGAGATGAAAACCCTGAGCCTCAGACGCTTAGCGTGCTGTGAAGGAAAACTTGAAGAAGGACCTTAGGCTTTATTTGGCAGTAGAAGTCATGATTGGAACTGAGAAGTAAGTTTACCCAACTTCTCCCCACTAAACTTTTTGTGTCTTCCCATGAGTCCTTGTGACTCTTAGGATCCTTTTTGTATTTCTCTCTTCATCATTTTCTCATTTCCAGTCACTGTTGTCTCATGTTCAGCAAATCTGAAAATTTCCTTCCACATGCTTTCACACTCTTGTGCCTGCGCTGATGTGGGTCCTGACTTCTAGAGGGTATGCCCCATCCATATGGTGAAAACTTCCCCATTCTTCAAGAGCAGGGCAAATATGACCCTCTCTGTGAAGTATTTTCAGCTCCAAGTGGAGTGAATGATTTTCTTCTCTCTGCTTCCACAGGACATTATATCAACCTCTGTTAGTAACAATAGCTAACCTTACCTTGTCTTTTCTACCTGCCAGGCACTATTCTAAGTGGTCTGCAAACAAACCCTTGGAAACAGCTCTAGCCCAAACATTCTATTTCACAGATGAGAAAAACGGAAGCCCCAGAGGAGTAATAATTATTTATAACAATAACAATAATAATAATTATAAATTATTATAATTTATAGGAGTAATAATTATTATAAATGATCAGTACAAATAATTTGTCCAAGCAAATAAGAGGTAGTGCCAGGATTCCAATACCAAGTGATTACCCCAGAGGAAGGCTCCTAACCACTACACTACTTTTGTTTTCTTGAATGTCTTCCTCAATTCAATTTTGAACTCCAGAGAGCAGAGGCTGTTCCTTAATTCATCTTTGTTTCTTGGGCCTGGTCTAGAACTGGCCTGATAGGAGGTGAGGAACAAATATCAGTTGAAGAGTTGAATTAATAAACTTAGATTTGGCCAGCTCCCCCTTGTGAACAAAAATTGGGAGAGTTTACCATGAACGAGAGAAGAATAGAGAGGAATCATGCTTTCTACTTCCAGTGGGGAGTAGGGCTCAGCATATGGACCTGGCCCTCAGCTCCTGGCTTCCCCATCAAATGCAGGGAAAATGTACAGGCTCGTATATCATGATTACCACCTTCTCCTTATGTTATTATTAGGGGTGCAAATAAATGAGTTCATAATTGTATTTCAGAAGAATTGAAAATGAATGAGATTATAACCCCCAAACTTACAGCCCAGTAAAACTATAAGCCAGTAAAGCAGAAGGTACATTTATGAAATCAGAACATAACTGCAGAGTGCCTTGCCTTATAAGAGGGCTCCTAGTAATGAGAGGTCAGATCTCACAGGAGGATTCTGCCTCTTAGGGACTGCATTCAGGCCTCCTTTGGTATAGGGTCATTACTAGTCTTACTAGGACATGCTATATATTTTAAGTGCAGAAAGCACAGAGGAGAATTTAGCCAGTGCTTAGACTTAAATGGGAAAGTCTAGAATATTCCTTCCCTCTCCTTTCCTTGGCTAACTCTAACTCATCTTCCAAGTTTCAGATTAAATGTCATTTCCCAAGAGAAGTGTTCCCTGACCACCAAGACCAGGCAGGTTCTCTTTTAGTGCACTCCTGTTTGCCATCAGAGATCTTTCATCTGAATAATTTACATTTAAATACGCATTTAAAAAATTTCTGCTGCCATACAAAGGCAAGAATTGTGTACATCTTGTACACTGTTATACCCTCAGCATCTAGCACAAGGTGGGCAGTTGATAAATATTAATTGTGTGAATAAATGGATAAATGAGCAAATAAATTTGCAGGCACACGAAGCTGACACTCTGAAAGATCTCTTCCACAGTCATAGATTGACTTCTTACTCATTATAGTCGCCATCTTTTCTAGACTTTATAAAAACTAGCAAGAAAGTAAAAACAGACTTATTTAACATTTTTAAACACTGCTTAAGGACTTTTAACACAGTGAAAGAAGAGTTAAAATGTTTGTTGACTGCAGCTTTCCAAGAAATAGAAAAAGACAGAAAACTAAATCCAATTATTTTAAGTAATTTTAAAAGTAAGGCAGAATATTGGTCTTTAAATCATATTTTCTAGTTTCCTTTAGAATTATTCCACAATAATAGTTTCTCTATAACCTTGAAGCTTGTTGAGCTCCAACCTCACAGAGGCCCTTTTAAAAGATCTACTCATTTTATAAGGAACATTAAATCTGACTGGAAATACACACTTTGGTATCTAAGAACCCTAGCACAGGAGATTAGTAGCCAAAAAAGCAATTAAGTTTACAGTAGGGTTACAGATACCATATCTACTACAACAGTTTGAAAAGGGAAGTAATGCAAAGGTCATATCAACAAGAAAAAAAGTAACACTAAATAGTAGATTTTATTTAAGAAACAAAATCCCATATTCCAAAATCTTTCCTTCTCATCTAATGACTACATGTGTTTGGGAGCTTAGAAAAAAACAAGAAAGGAGGAGGCGGCACTACTGAAGTTGGTAACTGGCACAAAAACCATGAACCAGGCTGTGAAACTGAAGCATCTGTAGTGTCAGGTTCCTGATTAACTTTTTCAATTTGATCTTAGATCCCATTCTAGTATGTCCAGGATTGTAGGATCCCAAGCTGGCTGGGTCTGTGTGCATGAGAGAAGCAGCAACAGCTTAGGGTTCAAATAAACACAGGCAACTGCCTCCAACAACTCACATGTGAAAGACTGAGCTCCAGGGAAAAACCAACAACACTTTAGGACCAGACAATAATTGCACCTTTTTACGTGAAGGTAAAGGTGTTCCCACAAAACAGCGGGACTATATGACACAGACACCAATTATAAGTCACTTTTGGTAACCTTGTTTAGTTACACAGCACTATGTAAATCCCTGGATTTACAATGGTTGTGTAGCCCACGAAACTATCTTTAGCTGAAGTTCCTCTTCTGTGTCAGTATCCTATTTTGAACGAACAATGCTCTTAGATGAGCAGAAAAGATGTAGTTAGCTCCCACCATTACAATTTCTGATCCCCTTTACTTTAGCTCTTTTGAAATAACATGAAAGCTTTGGCTTGCTAATTACTTTTAACCAGCTCATAGAAAAATTAGTTTATCTTCCTGATCAAAGCAAATTAGGCAGATCATGGTTGATTAGAATGCAACAGTAAAATCTCCATACTTTCTCTTCCATCCCCTTTCTCTCAGAAATAGGGTCTGTGTCAAATATGTAGGTATTTCCCACGGCCAGGCCGGACTCTGTTTCCAACAGGGACTGCGGCTTGGACAATGGTTCTTACACAGACACTAAAGTTCTTTAGTTCAGTCATTGTGTTCGAAAAGAACTAGTAACCCCTTAGCTAGCATTTGATGAAACATCTAGATTTACATATTTCCTTAATTGCATTTTTGAATGTGAGTGAGATTTATCTGACCAAAGTTAAATGCCTCCTTTATTCCCCTACCATAGGCAAAATTCAACTCCATGCTCTTAAAAAAAAAAGTGAAATGGGGGTATATGGAATCTTATTCAATTTCCATCTGAACAAATTTTAGGGTTTCAGTAAAGTGGGACGAGGGAGTTATGTTACCCAAGACGGGAAAGATATATCTTTACCTTTCAAAGTGGAAATGTCAGCTTCTAAAGCTTTGGCTTGCTCAGCTCTTTCAAAAAGGCTGTTTTTATTTTAAATGAATGCTATTCCTTGTTGTCGAATTCCCCAAATTGGTTGCTAAAAAGCTCTGAAATGATGGTCCTTAATAATTTCCAGCTAAAATGTCTGTTATGTGATTGTAAAAACCGGAAAGCTAGGTTTTATTTTCTTTATTTATTTACTATAAATTAACAGTAAATCTTGCATTTAGCTCCATTTAAACCTCCCTCTGCAGCTGCCCATTTGAAAAATAAAATGGTTGCCTTCTTTCACTTCAGTGGGTACAATACAAAACATCCATTGAGCTTTCCCTTTATTGCAGCTGCCAATGCCCAGCCGACTTTTAACAAACCAACCAAGCGGAATCACAATGCAGCTGCAACATTTTATGGTATTTCTGTTGGTTCTCTTTTGAGACTGAAGGTGTTAATTAGGAATCAAAGAACACAACCCTGCCAGCTTTCTTTCACAAACCATACCCTGGTCACTGCAGTTTTCAGAAGAAAAATAAATCTAATAAAGGGATAAAAATGTTGTTTGTCACACCAGTAAAGTGTACTTAAGACCCTTTGATCAAAAGCTTTTTATGTAGTCTTGTCAGATGGGCTGGAAATATTGTATTTTTTCCTTTTCTCCCCCATCTTCATGTGGACTTATCTAAATTTTGAATTTAATGTAAGACTGGAATATAAAAGTATAAGCAGTCACGTGTGGGAATGCTTTGTAAGTGATAACTGGTCTCATAGAGTAGAATAATTTTTTCTTAGACAATTTCTCATAGTCAATGTTCCATCATGTGAAACTAGGTCTTCTATCAGTACTTATTATAATATTCTAACCATAAATTTTTATGCTTACAATTTACAAATACATCTGTCAATACTCTATTTACTGTGATTATTTATTACATAAATTTCTCAGTGTTTTAGGGGATCTTTTTATATACAGAATTGAGTAGTTTCATAAGCATAAAAACCATATCTATATGAACATATATATACAATGTTAATTTATCAAATGGTTTGTCATTTTTGTGTAATTTTTTGTGTATATTGAGTATCATACATCTAAACAACAGCGTGAAGTCATTACCTTTAATCTTTAGTCAAAGTTAAAAGCTTAAAGTAAGTTTATGAAGTTAGCACTACTGGGAATTAGTCAAGCCTGCTAGCTTTCTCAGCACGAGGTTTTGCTGCTAGGTGCACAAATCATGCCAAAATCCATTAATCCTGCTAGAGAGAGGCAGAAAGAAGGTCTGCTTGTTGATTTAATGTTAATGAAATGAATGGGCTCCTGAGGCTACCTACAGAGGCTCTCTAAACTGTAAAACAAATAAAGTCATTTTAAGTAATGCTCATGGCAGGAGAGTAAACAATGCTTCCAGATTTGCTGCACAAAATGGGAGTGGGTGTGGGTCTGTGGAAACCTCCCATTTTCTACAATCCTGCTACACCTGCCCTATTGCAATACACACAAATGTCAAGTTGATAGACTCCTAGAATGACTGAATTAGGAGAGACCTCAGAACATGTGTTCACCTCTCTTATTTTACAGATGCAAAAATTGAGACAGGGAGGATATGCATCTTGCCAGAGATTCTGTGGCTGATTAGTGGAGTGGGCCCAGATCAGTGGTTCTCAAACTTGGTTGCATTTTGAATTTGCCTTGGGTAGTTAAAGTACATTCTGATGCCTAGCCCCTTCCCTCAGAAGCTGTGATTCAGTTAGTTTGGTGTGGGATCTGGGCTTTGAGATGGTTAAATTAGCTCCCAGTTGGAACTAATGTGTTGGCAAGTTTCAGAACTGCAGACCTGGACTTCTAATCTACTGTACTACTCTCCTGCACTTTTTTGTTGTTTTGTTTTTTGTTTGCTTTTTTTCCCCTGCACTGTAGTGATACTCCCAGTTCCTAGGAGTATTCCAGTTGCTTTATCCTGTAGGTTAGATATATATTTTGAGATTTTGAGGGTATTTCCACAATGAGTGTTTTTTTTTTTTCTTGTTCCTTCGTGTATATGCACAGATGTGGCCGTGGGGTGTGTGTGTGTGTGTGTGCACGCATGTGTGTGTGTGCCTTGTGGATATCTCGAAGGATTGTACTCTACCCACGGGGTGAGCCAGCTCCACAGTGGAGCCAGTAGCCAAGCTCTGTGCTATGCTTGGCAGGTTGTCCTCTTGCCTCACTCTTCCCTCTGTCTTGCACTTCACCTCTCCTTTGAGTTCCTTTGGGTATTGTTTTATTTCTTTCTAATTTGCCACAGTCTCGTCTCCTCTGGGCTGCCACTTTCCTCCTACCCTCTCCTCTCCACTTGAAGGATTTCCCTTTGAGAGAGATGCTCTGACTCTTCATTGAAAATTGTTTGACTTTTGCTGCCTTCTGCTTCCCTTGGTTTGGTGATTACGCTGTTTGATAAAGGTGGGTTGACAGAGTCTACTTCTCCAATCTGTACTGCTGGATGATATGTAGTAGATGTCTGACGATTTCTTCCATGTTGGATTTAGAGTGGTGAAATAAATCAGCTTCCTGGTTTATTAATTCAGTAGGCACTCGGGAATTCCAGAATCATCTTTCTACATGTAGTAAGATATAAGGAGATTTCCCTTGTTTTTTTCAGAACTGCTCTCTTGATTTCATCAGTTATGGAAAAAGTCAGCTTTCCCCTTTTGCAGAAGGGTACAGGACATCCGCAGGGACAGTAATACAGGCTCATCCAATAGGATTAAAAGACTCTCTGCTCCAAGAACTGCTCACCTATCTCTCTTCTCCCCTGAGGATCACTGGGCCTAATTCCAGAGGCTTCCTGTTTGAAACACAAGTCCAAGTGGTACTTTGACCCCCTATTTAACTTTGAATCCCCTCTCCTACACAAATTCACATCATTGATACCTATTATTCTCAGGGAATGATATTAGCCTCATCACCATCACTGACTGAAAGATCCTTCCCGCAATTATGTTGAACCAACTGCTTTTTTGTCAAAGATGAGTACTGAAGTTCCTCATGAAAATTACATTATTTCGAATGTATTTTCAGGTAGACACAAGCCCATTCCTTAAATCAGTGTTTGTTCTTAAAGTAGAACTATTTTTTCAGTTAATAAAAAAAAAAAAAAAAAAAAGAAACATTTTTGTTGTGTTGAAATCTTGGGTTTTCCTGAATGTATTTTTGGCTCTGAAGGAAGGTTGAATTCCCAACCTTCTCTCAGTCCCCTCAAATCCATCATCTCTTGCCTGCCACTGTAGCAAATCAACGGCTGATACTGGAGCTTCTAAGAGCAGAAGAAGCTAGCAAGCTGAATTTTTCTTTCACAGTCAGGAAAAGTCATGAGGGTGGATGAGATTAAAAAAAAAAAAGAAAGAAAAGAAAAGAAAAGAAAAGGATAAAAGCACTTCAAGCCCAGGACTACAAATTCTGAGTCATTCATTAAATTGTATCTGAAGAGTAGAGTCCTAACATTGTGCCATCAGCCTACTCTCTGTGACAAAGTGTTCACTCAGCCCTCAGCTATCCTGGAGATTTGTGCAGTGTCTTCAAAATGCTACACACTCATGTGCAAATATGAAACTTCATTTAAAACACATAATCTTTTGTCTATTTGATACCAAGGATCAGAAACAAAAGTTAGAATTTTTTTTTTTTTTTTTTTTTTTTTGAGACGGAGTCTCGCTCTGCCGCCCAGGCTGGAGTGCAGTGGCCGAATCTCAGCTCACTGCAAGCTCCGCCTCCCTGGTTTACGCCATTCTCCTGCCTCAGCCTCCAGAGTACCTGGGACTACAGGCGCCCGCCACCTCGACCGGCTAGTTTTTTTTTTTTTTTCTATTTTTTAGTAGAGACGGGGTTTCACCGTGTTAGCCAGGATGGTCTCGATCTCCTGACCTCGTGATCCTCCCATCTCGGCCTCCCAAAGTGCTGGGATTACAGGCTTGAACCACCGCGCCCGGCCAGAATATTTTTATTTATAACAGTTGCTAGGTGATGCCAAATTCATTTGAAGATGCCCCTTCTTTCTCCTCTAGTTCTTTACCTAGTAGGTGCCTTTCTGCTGTTCTTTTCTTGTTTTTAACATTAAGAAATCTTGTTTAATAAACATTACATTTACTCTTTTCAACATTCAGGACAATTAATTTAGCTAAATGAGGGAATAACTGTAAGAGATAGCATGGTATACTTGAAAAGCATGGGTTTACTGTGATAGTAACTGTACCATCATCAACAGAAATAATTGCACCTAACATTTAATGCATCCTACACAAGTGAGGTGCCATGTAAAGTGCTTTATGTGCATTATCTCACCAGTCTTCACAACAACTTAGTCAGGTAGATGTCATTATTATTGCCATCTTACAAATGAGAAAACTGAGGCATTGAGTAACTTGTCAAGGTCACTGAAGATAAGGCTGCGATAGACATCAAGAAATGTTCTCATTTCTAACATCAAGAGATGTTCTCATATTGATAGTAATAACTATTTTACTGTTTGTTATGAGGGTCAAATGAGGAACTACGGGTAAAAGCATCAACAGCACTTTTTGAATTTTTTTCCCTCTGTCTTGGGATATTCCAAACAATCAGTCTGCCAAATTTAGAGGAAAGAATCTCTCTGTCATCACATTATAAGATTATATCAGAAATTATATCAAGTAGTCTCACTCGTTGCACATTTGGTGGCTAGAAAATGGCATCTTATGTCTTAGGCATGTGGACAGTTTTTTACATAGAGTTTAGGGGAACAGAAGAGTACCCTCCAGAGAGAAAACTGTGCTGACTGTCCTTTAAGTGTGCCTGGGCTATGTGCCCCTTTGAAGTTGCCCAGACGCAGACATGCATGGACACCAGGTGTTTTAAAATGTAGGTGTTAATATTATTCAGGTGTGATGAGGCCAACAGATCAGGAGATGACTGCCATTGAAAAGGGAGTTTGTTACTCACAGTTCCCAAGAGGAGAGGACTCACCATTCCATGCAGAGCCACACAGGAAAGCTCTGGGCTCAGTCTGGAGATAGAAGGAGCAGAAGAAAAGCATGGGCGGGTCCTTTATTGCGGTTTCCATGGGAAGGAATGGACAAGGCAGGGTAAGCAGGTTTAGGATCAGCTAGTTGGATAATTTCAGTGTGCTGTGGGGTGTAGGAGCTATCTCAATTTATTGACATCTGAGCTTGGGGTGAGTAGACCAGGGGAATATTGACCTAGAGTGTAAGAGCCCTGAAAGAGCCTGGGAAAGGGAGTGGTTGGGGGTGGGGTGTGGCCTTTGGATTGGTTGGTTTGCATATGAAAGGTGCACTCCAGAGAAAATCATTTGCTATCTCCAGGAATTACTTAGCCCTAGGAGGGGCAGTCTCTCCAGGAGCAGCAAGGCTCCAAGATGTCAAAGCACCATAAAATAGAGAATATGAAAAACATGATAAATATACAAGAATTCTGTGTTCTGATCCAATTTTCAAGGGGTATATAGTCCAATACTGGAAACAGACAAGTAGATGAAATATTGTGATCAAGTGTGCTGAGCACTATGATCAAAATGGGCTCAGAATGATGTGGGAGCATCAAAGACAAGTTTCTAAAATGTGGGGTTACAGAAAGCTTCCCAGAGGAGGTGACATTTGAGCTGAGTATGGGAAGACTAACAGAGGTTAGCAAAAGAAGAAAGGCAATCCCAGCAGAGGTCAACACATGTGAACACCTGGAGGCATGAAATAGGGAAATTGTAAGATGCAGTTTGAAATGGCTGGAGAGAAGAGAGTTTGGGGTGTTAAATTCAGACTAAAGCTACCCCTTTACATATTCTAAGTTTGGCCTAAAGGTTTCTTCGTACATAGTAAGCTGCAACCTAACTGGATGTGAAAACAGACTGTAACCTGCTCTTGACCCAAGCACCGAGTTTTGTTCAGTCAAAGATGGCTAACTATTCAAACTCTGTTCAAATAAGGCAAACACCAAGCTGTAATCAATCCATCTATTTCTGCACCTCACTTCCATTCACTGTTCTTCACTTTCCCTCTTCTGTCCATAAATCTTCTTCAAACCACATGGCAGCACCAGATTCTCTCTGAACCTATTCTGGTTTGGGGGCTACCCAATTTGTTCTTTGCTCAATTAAACTCTGTTAAGTTTAATTTGTCTAAGGTTTTTCTTTTAACAGGGAGCTAGTGAGGGGAAATTGGCAGCAGGGGTTGCAGGTTAGGGATGAGGCAAACAAAGTTGACTTTGTGGGCTAAACTGAGGTGTTAAAAGTTATTTTGAAATCACAGGACACCATTGAAGGATTGAATATAGGTAAGACATGACCAGAGGTGCATCTTGAAGAGACTAGCAGGATAGTAGGGAGTGTGTATGTATGTGTTGGGGGTCTATGTAGACCATGACAGGAAACTGCTACAGTTATCCAGGAAAAAAGTGAGTAGACCCTGGACTAGTGCAATTTCACTGCTAGAAGAAAAAGAGAACAGTTACAAGGGACATTAAGGCAACCAAAATTTGATAAAATTAAGGTCATAAATGAAATTTTAATTACAATAATCAGAGATTTAACTACTGTGAACAGAGGCTAGACCTGGTGGCTACTGCCTATAATCCCAACACTTTGGAAAGCTGAGGTGGATAATTACTTGAGGCCAGGAGTTTGAGACCAGCCTGGGCAACATAGCCATACTCCCATCTCTACCAAAAAAAGAAAAAAGAAGTAAATGACAACTATGAACAGACATTTGGGGGTTTAATTATGCTTAATTATTTTTCAAGCTAAATCTGAGTGTTCCTTTTTGCTCTGCAGATTTTTAGGTGATATGGAGATACTGCATATGTATTTACAATGGACCAAAATAAGATGATACTGTTAAAATTCAGGTACACATCTAGATATGGACATACATAACATGTGTAAACAACAGGATATTTGGCAACATCTGGAAAAAGTAACTGGGAGTTTTTGAGTTCATTCGAGTATCTGACATTGAAATATAAAGGTGACCAAGAAGTAGTACTGGGCTGGAGTTCTCGGGAGCTCTGGAGTGCAATTCTGTCTTTGCTAGCTGTGTGATTTTCAGAATGTCATTAACCCCTTATGAACATAAATTTCATCATCTGTGAAATAAAGACGTTGATTAGGTAAATTCCAAGGTTCTTTCCATTCTAAATTCCCTGGGTAGCCATGGCTTTTGACTCACTGAAATCCTTTGTAACCCATCTAAGTGATTTTAATTCTGTTTATTTGGGCAATTCGGGTAATGCTCTAGCAATCACGATTAAATTTCAGTCTTGCATTGTGTAATGTGATCTTAGATATACAGCTTAGTCATTCTGGTAATTTGTGGATAAAAGATTATCCTTTTAGTTCTTCACAGTAGAACTTACTCTAAATGTAGTTAGGTATTAATTCAAACTCTAAATTAGGTTTATTATAATTAACATAAATCTCCCCAAATTTGCTTTCCTTCACAATATACAATTAATTATATTCTGAGATGTTCCTACAGCTGAGGCAAAGAGGGTTTCAAATTACTATGTAGTAGTCATTCAGGACCAGAACATATCTACCTAACACTTATGACTATAAGACTCTGGGGAAGTAGATGTTTTCCTAGAAGGCCAGCAGCTGGAAGGTGGAAGGTGGACACTTGCTGTCAGTTAATCATGCTGCTAAACCTTTTGAGATCTTCAAATAAGATATGCTCACAACATGGGAGAATCTGGTTTAACTAGGATTTCCTTTTGCTACCCGAGCTTGAAGACTCAATAAAAAAAGATCTTGAACTTCCTCCTGTACTATATTGCACTGAGTCCCAGAGAACAACAGCTGCTGAAGAACAGGGACTGTGCATGAGCTAAGATCTTCCACCATAGGAACAGTAATGTAGCTTTTCCAAGTTAAAATCAGAGACCCCAATTTTGGTGACTGGAGTTGATACTTAAATCACAAGGACTCTTCTCTCTAAACTTCCTTTCATCTTCTAGTTTGAAGCCCTTGGTGGGGAAAGTGTCTGAGATAAGGACAAGGCATCCTTTCGGTTCTCTGATACTACCTTGAAGCGAGGGATGGAGAAAGGTAAAGAGAGACACAGGAGAAGTGTATCCCCTGGGAACAGGTGTCTAGTGGAGTCCAGTAACTCACAGTCTCTCAGTTCTGTCAGCACTGTCCCTTGGGTAGCAAATTTCTTCCGTTAGCCCTTCCACCTCTCTTGCCATTGTTTTTCTAGGCTTTTCTCTATTGTACAGTTAACACTGTAACAATGATAGAGTAGGCCTATTGCCAAATGCAGGCATGTCTGCTAAGGGTCCCTTCAGGACAGAAAGTACAAAGACAAAGAGGAAGATTCTTTATTCTCCGTCTTTACTAGAAGACTCCAAACTCACTTTGCAGATTCACTCAACAAATACTGTGAAATAAATGTTTATTGTGAAAACGTCAATATATATACAAAATAGTTCATCAAGGAATATAACATCTATGGAAATATTTATTTGGTTTTCATAATCAAATAATAATCATCACTTATGTAAAAAACTGAAAGGTTATATTTTGTGCTGATAGATTTAAAGACCAATTGATTATGTAACGAGTTCCTTCAAGTAAGTGCCTCACGAGAAAATTTATAACCTAAAACCTTCAAGCACCATGTGGTGTTTTGTGCATCGAACCAATAAACTCATTAAAATAACATTGCATAAACCCAAACACAACACATTGAAAGTTCTAACACAGCCCACATTAACCAACCAACTTTAAAATAATATCCTTGTTATGTACTAAGGTTAAAAATCCAGCAAATTCTTTATATTTTTTCCACTTGAGATCATGTGTGGTTTTCTACTTTCCTGAGAAGTACACTTTTGTGGCTTTTTGATCAAAGGAAGGTTATTTTTACAAATCGACATCTTTTGTAGAGGTCTCTGCTCCACTTAATTCAAGGTTTCAAGAAAAAATGAGAACAAAAGTATTTACCAGTGTTTTAGTGAAACTTAAAAATTCTAAGGTTATTTTCTCAGTGTAGGCTTTGAAAAGAAGGCACGCATGTAAGGTTAGTCACCACAGTTGTGTGTGTGTGTGTGTGTGTGTGTGTGTGTGTGTGTGAAGGACACAAGGAGGAGGAAGGGGGAAATAAAGGAATTTGGCTGCACATTGAGGAACAGTTTGAAACACTTGGCTTCTAGTTGTGAAAGATGAGCAACACGGAAAAAAGGACGGGCTAACAAGGGACCACTTGAGGAAAGCTTAATCTCGCCTGGCAGGCTGAGGAGGGAGGTCAGCTCCATGCACGCGTTCTCAGCTGGAGTTGGGCTCCCTTTGCCAGGACGATTGTCTTCTGCATTTCAGTTTCTGAACCGAACTGAAGGTGCCTTCAAACAGCCAGTTCCACAGTCTCTCCCTTGTAAAGGGTCGGCCCTCCACGGCTATGCCCTGCCAACGTTTGTATCATTTCTGCCAAACAAGTGCACAAAGGGAATTGTTTCTTGTTGGTGTGTGTATTAGTGTGTGCACGAGACACTTTCTTCCCTCTTGGCCATCACAGTCCTTGCTTGAAGAAGAAGCAAACACTCCTTCTGAAGGCAAGAAGGATAAAACAAGTATGTGGAAAATGTGCATATATAAAAAATAGGACATTTGAAAATTAGAGATTGTTGAATAATTTTAAATTATTAAGTCAGTAAAAAGCTGGAGTATGAGAGTACTATTTTAAAACATTCTAGATACCGTACCCCAAACATATCCTAATTTTTCTAAACATCAGTACTGTTTTTTCTGTTGACTTTGTAATACAATAAATGATTAATGTATATCAGGTTAATAAGCTGAATTAAAGGATTGAGGAAATTAAATGCATAGTTCAGAAAAGGTTTTTCATTGTTTGAAGGAGGGAACTTTTCTATGACTTATCCAGATTTCTAATTGTCACGTAAGTCTGTATCACTAATTGTCTAATGGTTAAACCATGCATAGTTTAAAAATATGTTGGGGAATTTGATAAAACTTTGAAACAATTTTCTATTCTGAATCAAATGAATAACATTATGATACCTTTGTGACAACAATTTACCTCATTTCATCCATTTTAAAGGTGAATACAAGCTCAAATAGAATTTGTCTGTTAAGAAAGTTCATGTCCGTCTGAACTGAGAAATAGTTCCAAAGAATGCAGCTACTTCATTTGATATATAGATCTGGTTGTAGGAAAAAAGTTTTATTCTTGCCTAGGTGGTTACTAATCTATTGATCACTCTTCACAATACTCTGGCAGCTACCACAACTTATCTCTGATTTGGAGACAAGAAAAATTGTTTCTGTGGTAGTAAGAAAATGGATATATAAAATGATGTCTACTAAACTTATAATATTGGCCTGAAACTATGTAATGTAATGCTCACATTATTGGAAAATTGAAAACTGCATTTTGCTCTGGAATTCCCTGAAAAATATTTCTGGTATTAGGGCTTCATACATTGTGTTCCTGAAAAGAAAAATGGGCTGAAATATTTCAGCACCAGTTAAAATGATTACGAGGCATAAGTATAAATTGGAAAGCTGGTTTTCTTGGGTTGCTGTAAATTGGCCCTGAAGATAACTTCAAAGGAAATATAAATATTTTGAGCAATGGAAATACTTGAAATAAGCTTACAGTAAGCTTACCTGTTAAGAGGTACTATTAATCACTCCTAAGTTGTCACAAGTTGCCCCACCACAAGGGGGACACTGACTGAGTAAAGTATGTAGTACCTTTGTGGGGCCTATGACTGAGTAAAGTATTTAGTGCCAGATACTTAGGAAACACAATACAACTATCAGTTATTATGACTATTGCTATTAAAATAATAAAGTAATTTATACATGTAAATCTTGGCATGTGTTAAACAACTCATTGCATCATTTAAACTGAACACAATTCAGCCGTATTTCAAATGGGACTGGACAATAATTGTGGCCAGCAGCCTTGTGTTGTTTGTACTTGCGGACTAGTAGTTCTCACCTGTCTTTCTCTGACTTCTATTAGCCACTGGGATTTCAGCAGCTGGTTCAGCCAATTCTACTCAATTCAACATTACCGGTATTTACTGAACTCCCTTAAGAACCAGGCGTTGGAATGGGCGCTTGGGATATAAAATGGAAAATGTCCTACCCTGGAGGAGCTCACTGCCAAATAAGAAGAATAAGCCCTGAAGGAGAGAGCCTATCATGAAACCCTGGGGTGTTATTCCATCTGACTTTCAGGAAATTGTTTATACGGTCAGGAGTTGGTTCCTTTGCGTACTCTCCAAGTAAATCTCAGTGTCTCCAATTCCAGACTTAAACATTAAAAAGAGAAGTAATACTTGAGGGTATACAGAAGCACTTCTGCTTATGAAACATCTTTTAAATAGTTTTCCACTAATGCTAACGCCTGTTGAGAGCCTTTTAGCATTACCACTAGATATATTATTCCATTTCTTGAAATCAAATGACTAATGTTTTTCTCCCTTCCAATTTCAAGCCAGGCATTCCCACTGGGCTTACTCCGTTTAACAGAAAAATGCCACAGATTTTAAGAATGGACCTGCTTCCCACCATATAGCTTATGGAGAACAAAATCAATTTTGAATTATGAGAATTTAATCAAAAATTCCACATTATAGACTGTGAAATGTCTCCTTTTTTCATAGATAGAGATCCACAGGTGAAACTGGGCATGTAGTTGGTTATTTACAATGGTTAAATGAAAGTGTAGATTAAAGCTGACAGATCTGGGAATAAAAGAGTTGTAGTGGGCTAGAACTCATGGGCAGATTTAACAAGTGAAATTCCACCAAGATACATCAAAAATAGCAACAGGACTAGATATTCAGCTCATTTTGCTTTATATGTAATATACCAGTTGTGGCTTTAGTGCCAGTCTGATTCATCTCTCTACTACAAACTGAGACTCTATAAAGGAAAATATTGCAACTGGAGTAAGGAAGTTGAATCTTATAGGAAGGAATTTGTCTTCTCATGAAGACTTCAATTTACCAGAAGTATCTATTGGGGAAGTGTTTACAAGAAAATGTGCCATTTAGCCTTATTCTAAATTTGCGTAATAACTGAACCAAACAAAAACATTACTTCACAAAATTGTTCATTGGACAACCCACTACTGTTTTTCATTTCTATCTTATGGCATGTGATTTAGATTATTCAGAAACATACTTAAATTTGTAGCTAAAATGACTTCAATGCATGAATTTGATAGAAGAAATATAAAAAAATGCTTTGCTATAAAATTATAAATATCCTATAATGTCTTTAATTTTGATAGCTTTATTGGGTTGTTTGGTCTGATATTTCTATGCCTTTGACAGATACATATTTTGAAAACTGAAAACAATAAAATAGTTCAGATATAATACTTAACTCTCAGAAATCATAGACCAGTTTTGTGTTTCTGAACTTCTTTAAACACATCCAAGTGTGACTGGTCTATTACCAAAACATGATGTTATTTACACAGGCTATTTCTTGATTCCGATCTTCTAACTCATTTATGATTGCTACCTTTTGTTGCTACATCAGAACTCCTTTACTTTGAGGAAAATGCATAAGGAAGAAAGAAAAAAACTGAAGATCATGTTTATTATATGTAAAAATTCATTCTTGTCACACCAACTCTGCCATGCATACGTTAAATATATTCAGTAAAATATTCATTTTAAATTTATGCTACAAAATTGTTTGAATGAGCTCACTACTTTAAAAAATTACTTAGGCTAATTATCAATTAGTTTTAATAATTCACCCCATAACAAAAACACTATAGAAAAAATCCCCAGGAATCCTGGAGAAAAAGAAAGAACTTCATTAAAATGAAGAAAATTTACTGGCATCATTATGTTTTAAACAATTCTAAAAGTACATTTTAGAGCAAACTGTATAATGTTTGTGATTGATCTAAATGTTAAGGCTGTTATAAGAGTTACTATTTTTGTAATCATTTCTAAAGTACATTTTCTTTTATTTAAGATAAGAAGAGAAGCAGAACTATATTAAATCATTTTCAAAGAAGATTCTAAAAAGGATCTTTCATTTTGAAACTGCATCTTAAATACTTAAAACACATTTATGATATTAAGGTAGTGCCTAATTAATGGTGACTTTTGTTCTGTTCTTATTAACATCAGTTTTACTAGTTATGTGTAA